>NW_027367203.1:0-60798 GCF_046119375.1 Phyllobates terribilis | reverse complement strand
CTTGATTAACTTTGCACGACAGTGATTGTTAGTTGGAGTTTAGATACGTCTACTATTGTCTGAAAGGAATTAGTAGATATATTTGATTGCTTACCATCAAACAAGTCCATGCTATTCTTTGATAAACACATCTTGTAACCTACCAAGGAGTTGTTGTGGTGATCCTTAATCCTAGAATATTTCTCATTCACATATCTATCCAGAGTTGTGTTTTCTCATTTCCGAAGCATAATCATCATATTATCTTATTAAGACTTAGCTTACCAGTTTAAGATACTACTTTTCCTCGAGGGAACAACACTTGAAAAGATACAATTGATCACATACGCTTGTGGGTAGGTTTAGCCCTATCAACTTTGTTGGGTAGCCAGATCTTGATCTTTCTTTTTGCAGGTTGAAATGAAGAGTGGGTGGTACATTGACAATGGTTGCTCGTGCCACATGACAGGTGATCCATCTCTGTTGGTTTGTAGCTAACTCAATCTTTCTACTTGTTTTAATGATGATAAACATAAGTATTTGATGTCCATTGTGTGTGATAAGCTTTCCGGGAATATCTCGGGGAGTTAGGAGAGTAGCTTTGACACAAGCGGACTAGCTGAGTTCATGTGGAGACTAGCAATAGGCCTAGTGGGGAAAGCGAGTCTCACCAAGGCAGTGTGAAGTAATAAAGACAAGTATAAAATGCCCAAGAGAAGAGTTGTGAAGACGGAAGGACTAGCTGAAGCGAAGAAGAGTCGCTGCGAGAGCTAGTGGATCACACTTCAACCTCAAAGAGAGTGTACATGCAATCAAGTGTGTAAACGAGTGTCTACCATGGAATCCTGCACCAACACGTAGTGAATTCGGGAGCAGTGAAGAGAAAGCCGAGAAGCTAAGGATAGGAGATAAAAGAATTTCAACCTATGGATATTGATGAACGGGGGTCGCCAAGCTGGATGAATGAAGGAAGCGCTGCGGGTGCGGAGAGGATTGCCAATGTGGACAAAACGGTTACTCAAGAGAAGAAGCACAAAGCGCGTGGAGACGTTGATGATTTCCAGAGGTGGGAAGATCACACGGATTGCCAGCATGGACTTCTTCATTTCCATAGATTATATTTTCGCTATTACTTGGAGAATAAGTTTAGGAATACTATAAATATGTGCAGTAGGTGATGTTAGGCACACGAGCTAAGACGAATTAGAAAGAGCTTAGAGAGAAGCATAGAGAGCTAAGTACCTAGAGAGATTTAGAGAGAAAGATGAGAAAGCTAGAGAGCTGAGTGCTTAGGAAAACTTCACTTGCTGAGAGGAGATAGCAAGAGCGAGTAAGACAGAGTCTTAGCTAGAGGAAGCTACTCTGTGCTGAGGTCGCGTGAAGTTAGCAAGATTCCTAAATCACCTTGAGAGTTGAGAAGATTGCTTGTACCGTGTTGAACGCTAGATTGTATTGAGAGAGTGTTACTAATTTATTGTAATTACTCTTTATCACTATAATCAGTAGTGGTGAGTTTTATCCCGAGCTTAGTATAAGCTTAGGGTTCTCATCTTGGAAAAAAATCCTTGCATTTGAGCCGAACTTATTTACTAAACTTCTTAAGTTCAAGTATTGTAGCTAATCTCCTCTTCCGCAAGTCTAACACGCTAGCTAACTAGCTTGTTGTGTTTAACTTGCAGATTAGATTAGCTTAAACGTGTTTTCAAATTCTATACCTTTAAAACACTTAAGTGAGTCGATCAAGCTAAACTTTTATAAGAGATACTCGATCCGATCCTAATAGCTAAACCTACAATTGGTATCAGAGCTCAGATTGCTCGTATGCATTGATTTTATAAGCTCTCTATCACTCTCTTGTTTGAATCATGAAGAACAAGGAAATTGCAACAATGATGAGATTGGTCAGAAAATTCTTCAAAGAACAAAGCAATTTCAAAACCACTGAACAACTGGCTAAATGACGAAATAAAGCCAATGGTGTTCCATGTCATGATTCCAGCTCTCGCTCTCACCCAAGCTCGTCCTGCTTAATGGCAGCAGAAACTCTAGGTACAGAGGTCAACACTGAAGATGAAGTAAAGAGTAAGTGGTACATTGATAGTGGCTGCTCTTGTCATATGACAGGTAGTCCATCCCTTCTACTCTCTCTTCATGCTAAGAATGGAGGTAATGTTTCTTTTGGAGATAAGAAATAAGGTAAGATCAAGGCTAGTGATAGTGTTTAGCTCACTAATTCTATATAGGTACATAACGTTATTCTTGTTGATAATCTCAAATTTAACCTTATGAGTGTAGCTCAACTATGTGATCAAGGGGAAACGAAGTTATATTCAGTGCAACATCTTGTGTTGTGCAAAATCCAAACAAGGAGATCTTAATGAAAGGTAAGCGGGTTGATAACACTTATCTATTTGATCATGGTTTTTCCCCAGCTAGACAAATGTGCCTCGCCACTATCAAGGAGAAATCACTTCTATGGCATCAACGATTGGGATAAACAAGCCTACATCTTCTACACAAGCTTCAATCCAAAGGCCTTGTCTGTGGGACTCCCTTGAATTCATCCAGGTTATATGACCTCCTGCTCTGAGTGCTCAAAGTCCAAAGGAACCAGATGATCTTTTCCTCTCAAAAAGGTTGTGTCCACCAAGTGCGTCTCGAGCTCATTCATATGGACTTGTGTGGACCAACCGGAACATAGAGTAAGGGAGGTAATCGATACATCTTTGTTCTTGATAATGACTATTCACGCTTCACTTGGACTCTCTTCCTTAAGACTTAGGGTGAGGCATTTGGTGCTTTTCATGACTTAGCTATTCTTTTGGAAAAGAGTCTAGGACTTCCTATTACAATTCACTCAGACAATGGGACTGAATTTAAGAATAGAGAGTTCCTCACATTTTTCTGAGATAAATGGATTGAGCATAACTTCTCAGCTCCCTGAACTCCCGAGCAAAATAGTGTGGTTGAAAGCAAGAATAGAACCCCAGAAGAAATAACTAGAACTATGTTATTATCCAGTGGTTTACCATCATGTTATTGGGCTCAAGCTATGAGCACAGATAGTTATATCATTAAACCGGCAATCCTTAGACCCATTTTATATAAGAACCCCTATTATCTACTTTAAGGGAGGATACCTAACATCTCGCACCTAAAGGTGTTCCGATGTAAGCGTTACGTTCATAACAATGGAAGGGACTCTTTGGGTAAGTCTGATGCTAGGAATGATGAAGCCATATTCTTAGGCTATGCCCCAGCTAGAAAGGCGTATAGGGTTCTAAACCAGCGAACAATGAAGGTCGAAGAAATCATTCATGTAAGATTCGATGAGAGACCTATTGACGCTGCTACAGCTCCAATCGAGGATCCGTTCTTAAAGGTTAGTGAATCCTCTTCTTCTATTCCTATCTCCTCTCCCTCTCCGTATGAAGGTTCAGATAGCGAAGATAAAGAAGATGATGATACTGATCGTCCTCCAAAATGATGGAGTCATGCCAAGTTTCGCTGAAGACGCAGCGAGTCCTAGTTCTACTTCTACAGGTACACCTGACTTTTCAGCTGATGATACTCCCTTGCCAGCAACTCTAAAGATGTTCAAGTGAGTCCTGGAAATGTCGTTGAATGTTTCTCTGCAACTGCTGAAAGAAAGACAAACACTCTCACTCTTCCTGATTCAACTCGAATCGAAGAGGGAAATGATCAATTCTTGAGAGATCATCCGGTGCAGAACATAATATCTTCATATGGTCAAGGTACACAGACTCGCTCTAGTGCTCATTGTTAATATTCTAGTTGTGCTTCTGTCTTGCTTCAGGAAACAAATAATATTACTCAAGCGTTGTTCGATCCGGACTGGGTTGTCGCAATGGAAGAAGAGCTTGAAGAGTTCAAGCGAAATGAAGTATGGTGTCTTGTACCTAAGCCAGTTGATAGAACAATTATAGGTACTCGTTGGGTATACAGAAACAAGCTTGATGACAGTGGAGAGGTGATGTGCAAAAAAGCTAGACTAGTAGCTCAAGGATACAACCAATAGGAAGCTATTGATTATGATGAAACATATGCACCTGTTGCTAGACTTGAAGCTATTCGCTTGTTGATTACGTATGCTGCCCAAGGAATTTAAGCTATTCTAAATGGACGTAAAGACTGCCTTCTTCAATGGTAAATTAAATGAGGAAGTGTATGTTAAGCAGCCACCCGGGGTTTGAAGATCCAGACCTTCCTGAGCACGTCTATGTTCTAGAAAAGGCACTCTATGGCCTAAAACAAGCTCCTAGAGCTTGGTATCAGTGTCTATCAGACCACCTTCTCCAACAAAAGTACAAGTGAAGTCTCGTTAATAAGACCTTGTTTATTATAGAGGTAAAAGGTTATGTGCTTATTGTAAAAGGTGATGTGCTTATTGTGTAGATTTATGTTGAAGAAATTATATTAGGCTCCACTAACCTGCATCTAGTTGAAGATTTCAAGACCATAATAAGCTCAAAATTCAGCATGATCATGGTAGGTGAGCTCACATTTTTTCTAGGTCTACAGGTAAACCAGCTTAAGGAAGGAATCTAAATTCACCAACAGAAGTATATCCAAGAGATTATAAAGAAATATGATATGGAGAACTACAAGCCCTTGCCAACCCCCATCTCCACCACCACAAAGTTAGATGCCGATCTTAATGGTGCCAGGTGGATGCAACTTTATACAGAGGAATGGTAGGTTCTCTCATGTACCTTACTATCTCTAGACCTGATATTCTTTTTATAGTGGGTTTGTGTGCTCGTTTTCAATCATATCCAAGATCTTCCCATCTCTTCAACGTGAAGCAAGTCTTTTGCTACTTAAAGCAACTTCTTATCTCTGTCTTTGGTATCCCAGCGGTGGTAAGTTGTCCCTTATAGGATATACTGACGCAGACTATGCCGGCTATTTGGTGGACAAAAAGAGTACATGTGAAATGGATCAATATCTCGGCCCTTGTCTGGTGTCTTGGGGTTTGAAGAAACGAAATTCAATAGCCATGTCCCTACTGAAGCTGAATACATATCATCCACCACTTCTTGCTCTCAATTATTATGGTTAAAACAACAACTAGTTGATTATAGTGTTCCTTTATGCACTCTTCAGATTCTCTACGACAATACTAGTGTCATTAATCTATCTGAGAATCCGGTACATTGCCCTCGCTCTAAACATATTGATGTTCGGCACCACTTTCTGCATGACCACGTTGAGCACAAGAGGTTGAAGCTTATTCATGTGCCGACAGAGAATCAAATAGCCGACATCTTTACTAAACCGCTTAACCGGGTACCTTTCTTAAATCTCATACTTCAGCTGGGCTTAATTCCTCTCAATTAGACCATTCGTCCACTCGTTGTAAGTTCTTCTAACTTGGCTAAGTTTAAACATATTATTTCGTTACTGGGAACTTAAGTTGAGATGCGCTTTCATGAATTTTCTTGTTTACTTTCTTTATCTGAACAAGATCTGACTAGCTTGATATGTATATTGATGCAAACTTTGTACTCTCCTTTATATCACTGCATGATCTTCTTTTCTCCATCAATAGAAAGTGGTGATCATCTTCTTGCCATGCTATAAACCCTTATATATGATCCACTTATACAGTGTCCCTAAGCTAACTTTAATGACATGCTTCCTGATTCCCTACATACCCCCTCAATAGGAAGTGTTCATTATAGTGACAAAGAGCCAGTGACCCATTCTATGCACATGCTTACTACATGAATTATCTAAGTGTGACTGTGTTATGCCCCCCTGAAATGTGCATTGATTCCCCTTAGTTGCGCTTTGATATTCATGATAAGAACCTTCTATTGCATCACATCTCAAACATGAGCTTACTCCTTCCCAGTGTAAGTAACTAAGTGCCAATTGTTCAAGCAAGTAACGCATCGACTACCTCGAAGCCAAGAACTACTTACTTAAATCATGTGTAATCTGGAAAGGTGAAAGATGAAGTCAATAGAGAATCGTGGTGATCAGATAAATCATCTTTAGTCTTGCGTCAAAGTCAGAAGCTCGAGACCAGTGCCAAGCTACCCTTTATTCTGTGGCACTGAGACAAGCGAAACTACTATTCAAAGCCTAATTCAAGTCTATGGTAAAAGCTGGTGAACATACTGAGGAAGAAGGTGGTTTTAGTTGATGCTCTTATGTGCTTTCTGACTATTCATTACGTGCCTATATGATAGAATTGTTAGGATACCTGCTACAAAAAGGTGAGAGGTCTATTATATATATTCAGTATGCCTTTGATTTACTATAGTGCTTGAGTGCTTCTTGGCTACAGTTTTGCTTAACTACTCTTTGACTTATTTTGCATGTTTTCGAGTTAATCTTGACTCAGTAGCTCACTTTTAGTTCCCTTTGATGAATTAACTATGTATTTTTCAATGATGCCAAAAGGGGGAAGTAAACGGTTAGGGAAGGTGAAGAATTGAGGTAGAATACTCATTCCGTCGTCGAAAGTAGGAAGATTTTAGACCAGCTTGGTATAAGGGGGAACAAGGTACTCTTGCTAAGTGTTTTTAGCAAGATATTGAGCTAATTTGTTATATCCAAAAGTATCAGTTTAAGCTTCATTGCATATCTACAGCTTAACTGAGTACACTTTGAAATATAATGTGTGCTTTATTGTTGAAGTGTTTGTCATCATCAAAAAGGGGGAAGTTGTTGGTTAGAGCTAGAGTGTGTAACTAGCTAGCTCAATCTTTTCGCTTGTTTTGATGATGATAAACATAAGTATTTGATGTCCATTTTGTGTTATAAGATTTCTAGGAATAGCTCGAGGAGTTAGGAGAGTAGCTTTGACACAAGCGGACTAGCTGAGTTCATGTGGAGACTAGCTTTAGGCCTAGCGGGGAAAAGCGTGTCTCGCCAAGGCAGTGTGAAGTAATAAGGAAAAGAACTGAATGCCCAAGAGAAGAGTTGTGAAGACGGAAGGACTAGCTGAAGAGAAGGAGAGTCGATGCGAGAGCTAGTGGATCACTCTTCAAACTCAGAGAGAGTGTACATGCAATCAAGTGTGTAAACGAGTGTCTACCATGGAATCTTGCACAAGCACGTAGTGAATTCGGGCAAAGTGAAGGGAAGGCTGAGAAGCTAAGGATAGGGTATAAAGGAATTCCTACCTATGAATATTGATGAAGGGGTATCGCCAAGCTGGATGAATGAAGGAAGCGCTGATGGTGTAGAGAGGATTGCCAACGTGGACAAAACGGTTACTCAAGAGACAAAGCACAAAGTGCGTGGAGACGTTGATGCTTTCCAGAGGTGGGAAGATCACACATATTGCCAACATGGAGTTCTTCATTGCCATAGATTATATTTTCGCTATTACTTGGGGAATAAGTTTAGGAATACTATAAATATGTGCAATAGGTGATGTTAGGTAAACGAGCTAAGACGAGCTAGAAAGAGCTTAGAGAGAAGCATAGAGAGGTAAGTAGCTAGAGAGCTTTAGAGAGAAAGCTGAGAAGCTAGAGAGCTGAGTGCTTAGGAAAACTTCACTTGGTAAGAGGAGATGGCAAGAGCAAATATGAAAGAGTGTTAGCTAGAGGAAAGCTACTCTGTGCTGAGATCGCGTGAATCTAGCAAGTGTCCTAAATCACCTTGAGAATCGACAAGATTGCTTGTACCGTGTTGGACGTCAGATTGTATTGAGAGAGAGTGTTACTAAGTGATTGTAATGACTCTTTATTAATATAATCAGTAGTGGTGAGTTTTATCACGGGCTTAATAGAAGCTTAGGGTTCTCACCTGAGCCGAACTTATTTACTAACCTTCTTAAGTTCAAGTATTGTAGCTAATCTCCTCCTCCGCAACTCTAATACACTAGCTAACTAGCTTGTTGTGTTTAACTTGGAGAATGGACTAGCTTAAACGTGTTTTCAACTTATATATATTTAAAACACTTAAGCGAGTCGATCAAGGTACTCTTTTATAAGAGATACTCAATCCGATCCTTATAACTAAACCTACAATCTATACTACTCTCATTTCAAGCTAAGGAAGGGTATGCTTCTCCTTCGGTGACAAGAAGCAAGGTAAGATCAAAGAAAGCAGAAGTGTTCATCTCACCAACTCCATCCAAGTCAAAGAGTTCAATCTAGTCGATAGCCTCAGGTTCAACCTTCTAAGTGTAGCTTAGTTGTGCCATTAAGGGGGAAATGAAGTCACCTTTAGCACAACGTCCTGTGTTGTGAAAAATCCAAATCCAGAAATTTTGATGAAAGGTAAGTGAGTGGATAATACCTATCTCTTTGACTACAACTTCACTCCAGCACGACACATGTGTCTCGCTACACTCAAAGAGCAATCAAATCTGTGGCACCAGCGTAGGGGACACGCCAGCTTACATTTGCTACACAATATACAGCCTAAATGCCTTGTTCATGGTCTCCCTTGCTTCAAGCCAGATTCCGTGACATCGTACTTCGAGTGCTCAATATAAAAAGAAACAAGAAGGTCCTTTGCTCTGAAAAGGTAGTGTCCACTAAAGCTACTATAGTGCTAATTAACATTAATCTATGCAAACCACTTTAAATTCAAAGTAAGGGAGGTAATCTCTACATTTATGTCTTAGTAGATGATTATTCTAGATTCACCCGGACTCTTTTCCTCAAGTCTAAGGGTGAGGATGCTTTTCACAAGTTAACACTTCTTTTGGATAAGAGCTTAGGTCTCCCTATTCCCGTACTTCATTCAGATAAGCTTGAATTTAAGAATAGTGAGTTCCTCACATTTTGCCAAGACAAATGGATTGATCATAACTTCTCAACTGCCAGACTCCTGAGCAAATTGGCGTGGTAGAATGCAAGGATAGGACGTTGTAAGAAATTACTAGAACTATGTTACTTTCCAGCGGCCTTCCATCTCACTATTGGGAACAAGCTATGAGCACAGCGTGCTATATTATTAATAAGGCAATGCTAAGGCCTATCCTAGAGAAAACTTCCTATGAATTGCTTAAGGGACGTACACCTAACAACTCACACTTAAAAGTGTTTGGATGTTAGTGCTATGTCAATAACAATGGGAAGGATCTCGAAGGAAAATTTGATGCTAGGAACAACAAAGCTATATTTTTAGGTTAGCCTCCTTCGATCCAGACATACAAGGTGCTAAATCAAAGGATGATGAAGATAGAGGATAACGTTCATGTGAAGTTTGATGAAAGAACTCTTGATTCCTCTCCAACTTTGAATGAAGACCCATTCCAAAAGGTTAGTCAGCCTTCATATTCTCTTCCATAGCCCTCTCTCTCTCTCTCTCTGAAGAAACATGAAGTGATGATGAAGATGAAGATTCAGTTGGTCTCCCTTAAAACACTGTAGTCGCTTTGAATGACGTTGAAGATTCAACGAGTCTAATCTCTGGTGATCCAGGTATGCCTGAAGCTTCAACGTGACCCTATCTCGCTCAAGCACGACCTATGAATGATCACACGAGTCCTAGTACTCTCACTGGTAGCTCTTCTACAACTCCTCAAAAGAAAACAACCACTTTGACACTTCCAGACTCCGCATAAATCGAAGTGCATAATTATAAAAAATGAGACATCATCCAATGAACAATATTATCTCATCCTTCAGACAAGGTATTGAAACTCACTCTACTCTTCATAACTTGTATTCCATTTGTGCATTTGTGTCTTTATAGCAACCAAAAAATATTTCACAAGCACTCCAAGATATAGATTGGGTTATATCTATGCAAGAAGAGGTAGAAGAGTTTAAGCGCAACCAGGTATGACGTTTAGTGCCAAATCCAGCTGATAGAACTATCATTGGTACACACTGGGTGTACAGGAACAAGCTGGATGATAGTGGAGAAATTGTGCAAAACAAAGCGAGACTTGTCGCTCAAGGATACAATCAACAAGAAGGCATAGATTATGATGAGATATATGTGCATGTAGCTCGACTTGAAACTATACGACTGTTGATAGCTTATGCTTCACACAAGGGATACCAGTTGTTTGAAATGGACGTGAAGACTGTTTTCCTCAGTGGTAAGCTAAATGAGGAAGTGTATGTCAAGAAACCCCCAGGTTTCGAAGATCCCGCTTTTCCTGAGCATGTCTATTTCTTAGACAAAGCTCTATATGGTCTTAAGCAAGCACCTCGCACTTGGTATGAATGTCTCTCAGAGTACCTACTTCAGCATGAGTACAAAAGAGGTCTTGTTGATAAGACTCTCTTCATAAGGGAGTAAAAGGTGATATATTGATTGTTCAGGTATTTGTTGATGATATTATTTTTGGGTCAACTAACTTGCAACTTGTACATGAGTTCAAACCTACCATGAGCCTCAAGTTTAGCATGAGCATGATTGGTGAGCTAATTTTTTTTCTTAGGGCTACAAGTTAATCAACTCAAGGACAGAATTCAAATTCATCAACAAAAGTACATCAAGGAGCTACTCAAGAAGTATGGGATGGAATCAATCAAACCTCTCCCTACACCTATCTCTACTACCACCAAGCTATATTTTGATCTCGCTGGTGGAAAGGTCAATGAGACCTTGTATAGGGAAATGGTAGGTTCATGACTGTACATGACTGCCTCTCATCTTGACATTGTTTTTGTAGTTAGCTCTTGTGCACGGTCGCAGTCATACCCTCAAGCTTCGCATCTAGAGAATGTCAAGCGTATTTTCGCTATCTTAAGGGGACTGACGGTCTATGCTTGTGGTATCCAAAGGGTGGCGAGCTATCTCTATTGGTCTATACAGATGTTGATTACGCTAGATACATGGTAGACAGGAAAAGCACAAACGGCATGGAACAATTCCTAGGTCCTTGTTTAATCTCACGGGGATCCAAGAAGTAAAACTCTATTGTGGTGTCCACTACTGAGGCTGAGTATATCGTTGTAGCTGCTTGTTGTTCACAACTACTATGGTTAAAGCAACAGCTAGTCAATTTTTGCTTATCGTTGGGTACATTTCAAATCAAATGTGATAATACTAGTGCTATCAACATCTCGAAGATCCCAGTGCATCATTCTAGGACAAAGCACACATATGTGCGCCATCACTTCTTACATGATCATGTCGATCGCATGCAAATTGAGCTAGTCCATGTGCATATAGAAGAGCAAATAGCTATTATTTTTACTAAGGCACTCAACAGGTACCCTTTTTGCACCTTAGGCTTCTGGTAGGTCTTATTCCTCTCAATTAGACCATCTCTTCATTAATTATAAGCTATCTCATACATTAACTATGAATTAGCATGCTTTATCTACTTTGGGAACTTAAGATTAAGTTGTGCTTCTTGCTTTTTCTTGCTTATGTGCATTATCTACTCCCAAAGGCCGTTCCTAGCTATACTTGTATATTGAATTTAAACTCATTACTATCTTCGACATCAATTGCATGCTCTTATATCTACCCAAAATAGAGAGTGGTGATTGCATTGTAGCCATATTACAAGCCCTAAAAACTGATTCACTCCTATTTATGTCCTAAGCCAGACCATAATGTAACGCTTCCTAGTCCCTATATCTCCACACGGGATGTATTCATTTTGGTGTCAAAAGCCTAATACCCCCTTATATGAACATACTTGTTACATGAATATTTTGAGTGTAAGTGTGTAATGTCACTATATGAAATGTGCATTTTCCTCCTACATTCTCTTTTTAATTCATATTAGCACTTTTTATTACATCACTACTCAAGCATTATCTTACTTCTTCGCATTACTAGTAACTAAGTTGGTTTGCTTAAGCTTTGGAAATCGTGTGTTGTGTGGCTTCACAAAATCACATGGATTTGCGCTTCGAGGCAGATTCAGTGGGCTTTGTAGCCGTTGGAAGGGTATAACTTTACTTAAAGCATGTCTGTGACAGTGATTTGACAGAGTTTGTGGGTTGCCACTTCAGATCTAGCCGTTGAGATATTGCCGTTTATGTTGAGCCATTGGGATGCGCTGAGATGTGAGCGACCTTTTGCTATATATTTCGAGGTACATTGACACTCTCTCTTTACCTTGCATTTTTCTCTCTCAATCTCATCTCTCTCCCAGCTCTCTCTCACTTACCCTCTAGTCCTCACACGTCTTTCTCTGCTCTCGCTCCTAAAAATTCCCTAACCCTAAACTACAAATATGTCTTCCTCATCCAAGCAAGCTTCTATGAGCTTTGACGAAGAAATCCTAAAAAAGTTTATTGCGTTTCAAGAGGCACAAAACAAGATATTCACCACCTCTTCAGCCCCACAATCCTCTTCCCAAGCCACACCCCCTCAAACTCCTCAAACAAAAACCACCCCCATAACGCCAGAAATCCCATCCATTGAGGGTGTCGCTGAAGAGACCATTTCTCCAGCGACTCATGAGCCACTCGACCCATTCACTGAGGTGGTCGAAACCATTGTCGCCAGTGTAGCACAATCCCATAGATAGGATCTACAAACTCCGCCGAAGGTTCTCACACCCCCCTAGATCGACCTCACCGGCAACGATGATGACTCTTCACTGAAATCCAAAAAGACCGTCTCCAGCTCCGACAAAAACATTCTCACTTCGAAGCGATCTAGACACATCATTTCTGTCGAGGAATAGGAAGAGGATGACTAATTCGATCCACTTCTCCATGAGTGCCCTGAAGATTCTCGCAGTGCCAAGAAAGGGGTCAAATGCGCTCGCGAAGTTTTTGAAGAAGAAGAGGAGAGCGCGAATGAAGAGGATCTCGCTCGAGATATGACTGTCTTCCAAGAGGCAAAGCGTAGAAAGATCAAGAACACTTCAAGTAAGTCCTCTGGCATTTCCTCTATTCATCCTATTCCCTTTCGTATTGCAAAGCGAGAGGTTTTGGAACCAGTAATCGTTGCCAACGACACGCTAACGGCTCTATAGAAAGAGTACCACATCAAGCGATTCCGACAATTGCTTGAAATGTAGGGATGCCATTTGCTTGAAACTGTTCCCACTCAGGCTGATGCAGACATGATTCGCCACTACTACACCACTCTTACTGTCTTTCCAACTGTTGGTGAAAAGCCCGCCGACATGGTCTACGTGGTCTGGAAAGGGAAGAATGAATACTTCTATGTCAAGGATTTCTCCAAGGTGATTGGGCTGGAAAGCTTGACCAACTTCAACAAGGTTTTGAAGAAGAACTGACCCAAGAATGCCAGACATATCAAGTAGACAGTCTTCGAAAAAAATATGCCATCTACTTTGAAGACTGACTCTCTACCTCTGTACAAGAAGCTGCTACACTTTTCATTACCAAGAATATCATGTCGCGCCACCATAACCTTGAAACAGTCACCATCGCTAACGGTTACCTTATGGAGCGAGCACTAGCTGGAGAGCCTATCAACACAGCTCAAATAATGTTCTCTCATATGATCACTTGTCAAGCTTCTACCTCCCACCATCTCCCTTTCCCTCACATAATTAAGAAGCTGATGATTGAGGCCAATATTTATGAGTCTGTCAGAGATATAGTGTTTGATTCAGTATTATCATGTATTTTTGTGTCTGAATTGTTAGCTTCAGCGAAGGCTAAAGCGACTGTTATAGAGGAGAAGCCCCAGAAGCAGCCCAAGGGTCTCACTTATGGGCATGAGCCAAAAACTTCTGCACATGCCATCTATCGCGTTGAGAAGGCTATTCTGTCTCACTGTGAGGTGATGGAAGAAAAGTTCAACAATCATGACTCTCGCTTGGCGAAAGTGATTGAGCTTCTGGAGTCGCTAGTGAAGGTATTGGGAAGTCGATAATTTGGGTTGATGTTTTTGTGCTTTTATGTCTTTTGCTGCCAAGTTTGCTAGAATTGTTAGGATCTCTGCTACTATATGGTGTAAAGTTATTATTATATTATAGTATATTTTTTGTGATTAGAGTCTTGAGTTTTCTTCTTGGTTAGAGTTTAGCATGACTAGTCCTACTGCTTTTTGTACATGTTTGTTGAGTTGAGCTTACTTGTGCATCTTTCAATAGTTCCCTTTGTAGAATTAAGCGTGATGTTTTTTGATGATGTCAAAAGGGGGAAGTGAACATGTGCATACGCTTTTGTCAAAGTTGAGTTGTGAATTAGACCTGTCTTGGTCTAAGGGGGGACAAAGGTAATTTGGTAAGTGTTTCTAAGTTCAGGTATATATCTCATATGCTTAAATGAGTATGTTGATCAAGCTCGATATGTTTTTGAGCTTAAATAAGTATGTATTCAGTGTTTAGTCCTGTATAGGCTTGTCATCAAAAAGGGGAAAATTGTTGGTTAAGGCTAAGTTAGAGCTTAACCATTTCTCTCGTTTTGATAATGACAAATCTATGTGTTTAATGATCTTTGTGTGTTTTAATCTTGACAGGTTATACTTGAGGAGTTTTAGGTCTAGCTTGAGCACAATAAGGTCTAGCTTAACCATTTATGGGTTGAGCTAAAGCCTAGAGGGGAAAGCTGGGTCTCGCCAAGGCTGTAATAAGCATCGAGAGGATCGCGCTGAGCAGCGAGAGAGTCGAGCTGCGTAATAAAAGAAGTGAAGCAAGTGAAATTGATCCATATATCAATGACAAACACGTGGAAGGTTTCCAGTGGCTTGTTTGAAGCGCACTAATTGTTTGCTCATGGAAGGAAGTCCGGTAAGTTAGAGCTGAAGTGACAGCTGGAAGGTTGTTACAGTTTTCAACTCCAAGAAAATGCAAACCCGGGGATTGCTGACATGGACAAACGCGAAGCGCAAGGATTATTGATGTGGATAAGTGGATAATCAAGTGAAGAAACACAAATGCACGGATCGCCGTTGCAAGGAAGCACAAGCGCAAGGATTTTTGACTTGGCGTGTTTCTTGGAGAATAATCTATAGAGTCATGCTTCATTAGAATTAGTTAGAGCAATATATTATGAATAGTGAATTAGGCATCTATCACATTACACATTGCATAGAATTCACTAGCTTGAGAGAACTTCACTTGTAAGTGCTGAGAAGAGTAGCTTTGTTGTTTAAGAGTTAAGCTTTAGAGAGAAAGTTAGAGAAAAACTAGAGATCTAGAGAGATCTAGAGTATATAGTGGTGAGTTTTATCCAGGAGTTGCTAGAATTCTAGGATTCTCACCTTTGAGAAATCTTTGCAAGACACTTGAGCTTTTATTATTTATTCTTCATTTCCGCATTTAAACGCGTACGTTCGCTATAGCTTAGGAGATCTCAGTCACGAAGGATACTGGACGGTGCTTCCTGAATGTAGACATTGCCAAGGCATATGATACTGTTTCGTGGGATTTCCTTCGGTTCACTTTACATCATCTGGGTCTGCCTTCTCGGTTTTGTGCATGGATTATGGTGTGTGTCACTACTGCTACTTATTCGATCAAGGTTAACTGTGGTCTTCATGGTTTTTTCCTTGGTCGACGAGGATTACGGCAGGGCGATCCTCTCTCCCCTCTGTTATTTGTGTTGTGTATGGAGATGTTCAGTAGATTGATGCGCAGGGATACTGCTGCTCCAGAGTTTAGTTATCATCAGCACTGCTCAGGTATTAAGCTCACTCATTTGATCTTTGCTGATGATGTCGTTTTGTTCAACCGAGGGGATGCTCCTACTATCTCCATTCTCAGTGACTGCCTTAGGAAGTTTGGAGATATGTTTGGCTTACGGGTCAGTGCGGCTAAGTCATCGATGTTTTTGGCTTCGGTACCAGATGATGAAGTGGCTACTTTACGTGCTATCACGGGTTTTCGCGAGGGTACGTTTCCATTTAGGTACCTTGGGATCCCGATCAGTCCTCACAGCCTTCGGGTTATGGACTATAAGCTGCTTCTTGACACGATCAGTGGTTATCTTAGTGCTTGGGCGAGGAGGAGTTTGTCCTTTACTGGTCGTCGTGAGCTTTTGGCTTCTGTGATTCAAGGCGTTGAGGGTTTCTGGTTATCTATTCTTCATGTGCCTGCAGGAGTTCTTTCTGCGCTGATCACCTTGTGCAGAAACTTTCTCTGGCGGTGGCCGCGAGTGAGCTGGAGTAGTGTTTGTTGTCCGAGACAGGAGGGGGGTTTGGGCATGCGGGATTTGGCTGTATGGAACAGCTGCTTCCTCCTGAAGCATTATTATCATATTTATGAGGGGAGGGAGAGTCATTGGGTTTGTTGGATTCACCATAGATTTCTGCGTGTTGATAGCCCAAGCACTTGGGTAGCTCGTCGGCGAGATTCCTCTCTGATCAGGGGGATTCTGGCAGCTAGAGATAGAGTTGTTCAGATGGATGATAGAGAGTTGGAGGTTGAGGAGACTCTTGCTAGTTGGTGTACTACTGACAGGTTCCGTCTCTCGGCTGCGTACGATGCGCTCCGTGATAGGAAGCCGAGTGTATCTTGGAAGGCTGAGGTCTGGCCCAAGCATAACACTCTTAGGCATTCGTTCATTTTGTGGTTGGCTGTGCTCGGACGGTTATCTACCTATGATAGATTGTTCTTTCTTGACGTTGATCCGTGTTGTTGTCTTTGTGAGTCGGCAGATGAGCCTCATTCACACCTCTTCTTTAAGTGTTCGGTTGTGTTGAGTGTATGGCTGACAGTATGCACACGTTTCCACATCACGCACTCTTACACTTCTATTGATAGTACTATGGTCTGGTTGCGCGCACATGCACATGACGGAGGGGTTCGTGCTAGGGCTCAGACCTTTGCGCTTTCGGCGACGGTTTACTTGGTTTGGCAGGCGCGGAATGCGCTTGTTTTTTAGCACAACCGGATTCCGGTTAACGTCATTGTTAGGTAGATTAGCATTCATGTTTTTAGGCTTCTTTATGACATGCTTCCTATTTCCATGGTTGTTTCAGCATTTGGACACTAGTTTTTGATTATTTAGCACAATATGGATAGCCTATGTACTATTCCATGTGTGGTCTTGGACTGTCTGTGATTTGAATTCCCCATTTTTGGGGACATACCATTTATATTATTTACATTTTAACAAAAAAAACACTATTTGAAAGATACACGATCCAATATTAAATAAATCATGTGCATGATTGAAGTATTGTTAACCTAAAAACACATCTTTTAGTTTGACCGTTATGCAGGCACTTGTTTACTAATTCCAGAAGATCCCGCAAAAACTTATCACATATGATTCATTTAGCTGCTAAGAAATTCATAACAAACCTCTTATTATACTACTCTCTTCGTGCGGAGGGAGTAATTTATTACTCCCTCTATCCCGTTATCTGAGATCGAATTAGACGCTTGTACGTATATTAAAGGGAGTTAATGAGGAACACTTTGTATTAATTACACGTACTGTTTATGAACAAATATACAGATACAATTTTTTAGCCAATCAAACTCAATTAATTAATTTCAACAACCAATTAAAACAAAGCATTTGAAGCACGGATTTGGATATTTTCTCCCTCAAATACCCCTGAATTCATTACACTTTCATAAGAGAATAAATATCTTAAACTGCTCAAACACAAGACATTTACTTCTCCATTCCAAAGAATTAAAGAGATTTACAAAGAACAAAAGAGAGTATTCAATACTCCATTAAAAAGAATCAAAGAGAGCATCATTGCCACCACATCTTATGACTTCAAGTTTTAAATTAAACGAGCCACCATTTTATGGCGATGAAGACATGGAGGGGTTCCGGTAGCATATGACATTCATGGTATCAGGAATAAACTTAAATAAGGAGTCAACAACAGATTTAGAGGGCAGTTGTGGCCTACCTTTTGATTTTAACCAGAACTTACCCCAAAGACTTCCTCCAGAGGATGATCAACCACCACTAGAAAAACCTCATCATCAACAACAGAGGAGGCTCAACATAGAGAAGAAGATGGAGATTCTTCATTTTTTGTTCAACAAGACATCACATAGGAAACTCTCAGTAGGCACTATTGGAGAATCGGCACACAAGAATAATGTTTCTGCAAAGACAGTAGGAAGTATATGACATACATCGAAAGAGAAACAACACTCAAATAAACCTTTCAAGATAACCCCATAATTCTGGAAGAATAACAAGAACTAATAGGAACACCGAATATGGGAGACAAATCATACATAAGGGACTTGGCAAGCTATCTTGGTATTTCAAAGTCAAGTTGTCATAGAGAACTCAAAAGAGGGGAAATGAGATTACACACGAACCCACTACACCCAGATTTGATAGAATAACATAAGAAACCAAGGCTTGAATGGATTATCAACTTCAAGTAAGTTGATAATCCAAAAGTCATACAAATTCTATCTAGCACAAGCAGAGAGAGGCAATACAAATTAGCAACTTCAAGTAAGTTCATACCTGAAGTAATGTTTACTGCATGTGTTGCTTGGCCTAGATTTAATTTAAAGGGAGAGTGTAAATTTGATGGAAAATGGTGTATTTTCATTCACATATCAAGAAGCAGCAAAGAGAGCATCCAAAAACATAGATAAGGGAATAATGGTTACGAAAAATGTTGAATCAGTTAACAAGAGAGTTTGCATGAGAATGTTAATAGATCAAAATGTCCCAACAATCAAGGCCAAAAGGTCATATGAAGGTGTAAAGAGAATAAAATTCATCTAGCAAGATAATTATAAAGAACATATCACTCAACAAGATCTAGAATGGCACTTGGCACACTAAACAAGATGTGTTTAAATTTATTTTAGTGCAATAACCAACTAACAACCCAGATATAAATATATTAGGCTTAGGATTTTTTTAAAAGCATTCAGTCTTTAATACATACGAAAATGGCTAAGAATGTCGATGATATACTAAGAGCAATCAATGAGGCATTTTTATGAGTTGCAATATAAGACACAAAGTAATTTTTTGTACTCACTACAGTTTGTCATGAATGAAATTTTATAATGCAAGGGCTCAAATAACTACGATCTACATCATCACAACAAGAAGATACTACAAGCTCAGAGAATTATACCTACAAGCATAATAGCACCAGAAAGGAATATAATTGAAACATTGATGCATTTGTATGGAGGTATACAAACACAGGCAAATAGAGGTACAAATTCAAAAGTTGGACCATCAAATCAAGCAGTTGAAAATCTTAGTGATGGAGAAAATGATGACCATGAATCATAGGGACACCGTGCTTAACATTGATCATGTTAAAACATTTACATGAGCAATGCTAAACAAGTAATAATCTTGGCTATATTTTTGTATCAAAACTACATGATCTTGATTTAATCATGCTTATTTTGGATATTATAGACTATATGTATGATAAGTTATCCGATATTGATCATGTTAATATAGTAACATGATCATGTTTATCATGTTAATCCTTGAACATGATAAACAAGTCTACTAGTTGGTTTATTGTAACTCTGCTTGGTATATATGCAAGGTTTGTGGGTTTAGTCAAAGAAAGTTTATTCAAGCAACTAAAGTTCAAGGAATTAAGGAGATTATTTCTTTTTAATTTATCTCAGATGTCCCCATTACCATCACCGTAAACACCCTTCTAAAAATGCAATAGTGTAAACATACGTATGCGTAATTCACAAGTGACTGGCTTCCATATGTAAACATAGGCGTGTCTGAGTGAGAAGTGACTGGCTTCCATATGTAAACATAGGAGTGCTTGAGTCACAAGTGGTGACTACCATATGATAACACTACAACATTAACCTAATAAGGGTATAAACATAGCCTAGGAATCTCAATATTGATATAGGGTGCAAATTCCCAATGTGCATTTAACATTCTTGATACAAACCAAAACAACATAACAGATAAAGAACATACGCATCAACTAGATATAACAAGTGTATTCATATGGCTCACTATTAATCAATGTATAAAAAACCTAAACCATCTCAATTTATATTCCAATAATATAATAGATACAAGTTTAATGTCATTGAAAAAAATTCAAGCACATTAGCATCACGAACTCACTGTACTATGTTCCTATGATATTCAATTTATGGAATTATAGCTTGTGCATGACTCAATTAAATGAAAATATCACTTAACATAGCCATTTGTAAGATATTCCTTTCATTCAACAGCACAGATCTCAAAGTGCTAAGTGACATGGCATGAAACTAACCAAGATAACTAGCTAGCATGTCTTAGTAATAACATGCAGTAACAAATGACAACATGTGCCATGGAAGAGTTGACAACAAAGTCGACAACAAACACATGCAGGACTGTAAATCACGCCAGAGTCAACATTATTTACATTCAAGCATGCGAGCACATCAGAATCGACAACAGAATAACATGTAAGCTCAAATTCAGCCTCAGATACAAGGTACACATACAAAAATAGTAAATTATGCAAATATAATCAAAATTCAAGGCTTTAAGGCCACAATGCCATAGAACACGTTCCACAACAGGCCACAAAACCACAAAACTAGTCCAGTTAAGGCCTTCAAGGCCAAAAAACATCAAAATACCAGTCCATTCAAGCATTCTTAGTAGGAGACATTAAACTAAAAATCATCTAGAGTATTTAGCTAGATTTCTTCCGGATCGGAGCTCAGTTCAATCACTTCACACAACATAAGTGGCCTCGGAGGAGATTTCACCCGCTTCCTCGCCTGCCACACTTGTCGCACCCGCCATCATCTAGTAATCCTTGCCTCGTTTGAATTCGGCGTCGGCTTCATAGGGGATGACATCGGTGCCTTCGAAGGATAAGGGATCGGTTCCTTCGCATGAGACAGGATCGGCAGCTGCTCCACCTCCACCAGATGCTCTCTTACTGGTTGCTCCACTGTCGTCTCTAAAGACCGATTGCCAGAGAAGTTGTGGTCGTCGACACATGCATCTCCAAGAAACACTTCAGCGTCTGAGGACAGAGAGTGACATCGGTGGAATCTAGACACTGAGCGTTATGCTCACGGTCGTTGGAATCGATGGTCCATTGGAAGCCCATTATGTAAGGGATAGAGAATGTGGTGAAAGGAGAGACGACAAAGAAGGCGGCAAAAGGGGACAGTGTGGTGAGAAGGCGGTGAAAGGAGAGGCGGTAAAAAGAAGGAGGGAGTGAGAAAGGTGGGAAGCAGAGAGAGGTTATTGATCAAAGCAAAGAAGAGAAGCGGTGGTGGGAATCACCGATCAAAGCAAAGAACAAAAGAAGAGAAGCGACGATGAGAGAGAAGAGACCATTTTAGGTTAGAGAGGCATGAAAAATGAGAGTGTTTAAGGGTTTATATTAGACCGAGCTTGAGTTCTAGGTTCGGATAGGATGTATTGGGATCGCAGATTGGGGGGGTTAGATTAGGTTAGTTGGGTTAGTTTAGGTTAATCCGGGTTAAGGCTTTTAGTTGGGGGTTTAATCTGTTAAAATATTGGTTTAGTTTTAAATTTGTTAAGGTAATTAGAGTAATTTTGAAAGTTTAGTTTTGAATAAAAAAGGATGTTTGATAAAATAGTAGAAAGTAAAGTGTTGATGGTGAAGAAGATGATGTAGACGGTTGATTTGACGGTTAATGAGATATTAAAGAGTGTAGATAAAGTAGGGATACTAAGAGTAGTTGTTTTATTTGTTAAGGTATTAATGTAAGTTTTGGGCTATAGGAACTAGGCAACTCAGTTCCTATCCCTCTTCCCCTCAATTTTAATGATAACAAACACTTATTGTTTCTGATATCTAACTTTAATGAGTCATTGGAGGATTATGATAGAGCTTCTATTGGAATCATGTTCAAGGTTTAGTAGCTGGTTTATCAAGAATAAAAGAAAAGGAAATAAGGAGTTTCGATAGTGCTCATAGCACTCAAGGGAACCGAAGACATTAACACAAGGAAGAGTGATTCGCTAATATTGCTCAAGGGGACCGATGAGTTTATTCATAATATCTGTACGGGAAGGGAACTGATGGATAGCACTCAAGGGGACCGAGTGTTAATATATGGAATAAATCTTCTTCAGTTCCTATATTTGCAAAGTTCCTTCATTTAAGGAAACGGTTGAGATTGCATTAGATATTACAGTTTAGATTCACTGTATCTTGTTGATTTCGAATATTTTAGTCTAGGAAAATCATTTTATCATTGACCTATATAAGCTTTCATTCTAGGGTTTTTGTAAGGTTAGCGAGTTGAAATTTTCATATTAGCTTAAGTCTATTGATTGAAGAGAGTTTGTACAAGCCTCAATAGAGTGTCGAGTCTAAGAACGGTGTGTTTGACTTAGGTTGTAACTCTTGTGATTCGTTTCAATAGAAAAGAGCGCTTTGGTTTCATACTTTGTTTCAAGAATTACACAAATACATAAACATTGCAATTGAATTCCGCTCTTGGGAACTTGAATCTCAGTTTCTAAGATCAAGCAACTTAACGATATAGTAATTGTTATCAAAGCAGGATCCAATTCCGAAACAATGAACAAGAACGGCGAATTCACTTTTGGTGTCTCCATCAACAAGTCACATCAACTTCAAGAGGGAAAGATCGACTGGTGGTTGGTAGTTCACATGACTTACATTCAAACTCAAGACTAGCAGTATATCAAGATGGAGAAAATGCCAAAGCTCACCAGATCATACTCATCAGACTCACACGAACCGACATCGACAAGGTCATTACCGTAGATACTGCCAAAGAGATGTGGGCAGCCATGATAACCATCCACGGAGGGAGCGACGACATGAAGAACAACCGGAAATTCAACCTTCAAAGAGAGTTTCATGCTTTTAACATGCTTCATGGAGAAAGTGTGCCTGTCTACCAATGCAGATTCACTATCCTAGTTGATAAACTCGGTGCCTATGGAGTCATTATTACTCAATAGAAACAATCTCTGGTGGTCATCTATGGAATGAGAGACAAATATGAGCTGACTAGAAGAATCGCCCTTATGTGCAATGAAAGTTAGTCCCTTTTGAATGATGGACATCTTTGGAAAGTTCTTTGATCAAGAAACTGCAGAAAACCAAAGAAGTAGCGCGATCCAAAAAACAAGAGGGACTGTCTTAAATCTCACCAGAGTTCTAGAGAAGATGGAAAAGAAAGAGGACGATGATGAGGATGAAGATGTGGAGATCTCTCTTATTACCAAGATGGTCAAGAATTTCTTGAAGAACAAAACCTATCGATCTACATCAATTTCCAAAAGAGATCTCAGGACTACATGTGCTACAAATGTCAAGAGAAAGGCCACCTTGATAAGACATGCACTAAGGACAAGGTGGAACCTGCTGAACAGAGGGCCCTTTTCTCTGTGTGGGAAGAAGATGATGATGAGGCTGATCTTCATGAAGGCTTTCAAGGCATATGCCTCATTGCCAATTCTGATGAACTGACTTCTAAGGTACATCTAACTCCTTATTTTTCCAATCGCCTTAGCATCCTAAAAATGAACTTGTAAACATGATCAAAGTCCTACTTGATGATAACGAGACTATTGAAAAATAGGCTATTGAGTATGAGGATGAAGTTCCAGAATTCAGAAATGAAAGCTTAGACCTGTCTAATAGACTTGTTGAAAAAGAAAAGGCCCTTAAGAAAACTAGGGAACTGAGCTTAATTATTAAGTCTTGTGAGGGCTGCAAGGGAAACCAACCTCAAGAGGGATCATCTAAAGTCAAGACTATATGGAAAGTGATATCCAATTATGAATAAGCTTGAAACTTTGACTGATTCCATTAATGGAAAAACGGTTAATCAAACTGTTTCCGTATGTGCTAGACCTGGACTAGGTTATGATTCTGAAAATGATTCCTCTGCTTGTTCCTTTGCTAAGAAAAGTTGACTAGGGAGTTAACTGAGAAAACCGAGACTTTAGATAAGGCCCTTCATGCTTGTAGGAAAAAGAATGAACACTTAGAGTAAATGATTATGGTCCTATATCAACCCCCCTACGGTACAAAAACTTGGTCACACGAGAAAATTCTCACACTATGTATGTTAATCAAGGCCAAGGAAAATTTGTTAACAACATCAATTCTAAGCATGAAAAGAGTAGGCCCTTTTGTCCTGGAAAGGGAAAATATGGCTATGTTCAATATAATTCATGGTGTAGATATTGCGGCAACAATGGTAACTCTTTTCATGACTGTAGGAAGAAAAAGGCGTAATATAGTAAGCCTTACAAGTCTCCAAATAGCAAGAAAAATGTAGTTAATGACCTAAAACATGCTTCTCATCATGAGCTTAATCCTTCTGGAAGTGTCTTTGAATGTGCTTCTCATTATCAAAGTTAAGAAAGCCCAAAATCTAACAAACCCAGAAAAGCTGAGCTTAGATGAGTTCCAAAAGTTTAAATCTTATCTTTGTAGGGTGAAGCGAGCAGCAAGGACAAATGATATATTGATAAAGGATGCTTCCGCCATATGATTGGCTTCAGAGATAATCTCCTCTCATTTCAATCTACTAAAGGTGGAAATATCTCATTTGGCAATAAGAAGACAAGTGGAATCAAGGAACATGGAAAGGTCCAGCTGAATGATGGAATCAAAGTACAAATTGTGAATTTGGTTGATAGCATGCGCTTCAACTTACTGAGTGTTGCTCAACTATGTGATGAAGGCCCTAAAGAAGTCACTTTCACTACTACATGACACTTCGTAAGGAACTCAGCCAATGAAATCATCCTGAAAGGGAAGCGAGACAATAGCACCTATCTCTTTGACTCTAGATACATCCCTAAAAGTCGTTTGTTCCTTGTTTCCATCGAGCATTACTCCTCTATATGGCATCAGCGACTCGGCCTTGCTAGTCTACACTTGATTCACAAGCTACGCTCAAAGGAGTTTGTTCGTGGTCTTCCTCTTATTTAGCCTGAAAATATGTCTCAATGGTTGATTGTGTGCAAGGGAAATAGGTTAGAAGCTCTTTCAAGGCAAGAAATCGATTTTACTTCTAAGAAGACACTGGATCTCTGTGGGCCAATGTGAGTTCAACGCCATGGTGGAGCTCGCTACATGTTTGTGATAGTTCATGACCTCTCGCACTTTACCTGGACCCTATTTTTGCGGTAAAAAGATCAGGGTTTTTTCTCATGTTTCTTTGAGCTAGTTCGTCTCCTTGACCTCTCTATCTTTATCTGTTCAAGCTATAAGATCTGACCATGGAACTGAGTTTGAGAATGGGGACATACTCAGCTTCTGAAGAGAAAGGGGTATCGGCCATAACTTCTCAACCCCAAGAACCCCTCAACAGATTGGTGTTGTGGAAGAAAGAATCGCAAGTTAGTGGAAATGGCTCGAACTATGCTCATCTCAAGTGGCTTATCTTCATCTTTCTGGGATGAAGCTGTGAACACATCATGCTACATCAGGAATAGGGCCATGCTTAGACCCATCCTGGAAAATACGCCGTATGAGGTAATCCGAGGTCATCCCCCCCTAGCATCTCTCATCTTCGAATTTTCCGTTGTAAGTGCTTTGTTCATAATAACGGGAAGCACAACCATGGAAAGTTTGATTCTTGAAGTGACCAAGCCATCTTCTTGGCTATGTCCTTGCAAGTGAAGCGTATAAGGTATTCAATCAGAAAACTATTACCTTTAAGGAAAGCATACATGTTTGTCTTTGATGAATCGTCTCTATCCCCAAGATGTCTTCCTCAGGACCCCTTTCATGATACAGCTGCTCAAGAAACTCCAAAGGAAGACAGTCACTCAAACCTTAATCCTCATGCCCCAACCTTTACCCCCTTAGTTCGCTTGACCACTTACACTGAGAGTGACACTAATGAACCAGAAGGTACACCCGACTCTCTTACAGAAACCCCTTCTACCTCAATAGCACCTCCATATCTCACCTTTCAACAAAGGAAAGATCATCCTCCTTCAAATATCCTAACCCCTTTAGACTCTGCGTTCATATTCGTTCCTCATCGACCAATTTATGTGCCTTCAGTGCCTTTGTTTCTCTCCTTGAACCCAAGAACATTAAAGAGTCCATCATTGATCCTGGTTGGGTTATTGGAATGCAAGATGAGTTTCATGAATTTTAAAAAACAAGGTCTGGCGGCCCGTTCCCAAGCCCTCTGATTGAACCATCAACGGAACTCGTTGGGTCTTCAGAAATAAGTTAGATGATTCAGGTGTTCTAATAAGGAACAAAGTTAGACTAGTAGCTCAGGAGTAAAACCAGCAAGAAGGGATTGATTATGATGAGACCTATGCACCAGTAGCCCGACCTGAAGCTATTTGTCTATTGGTAGTCTTTGCTTTGCATAAGGGCTTTAAGCTATTTCAGTTGGACGTCAAGACGGCATTTCTCAATGGTCACATAAATGAGGAAGTGTATGTTAAACAACCCCCTGGATTTGAAGATGCTCAACATCCATATATTGTCTTCTTCCTAGGTAAATCGATGACTAAAGCAAGCTCCAAGGGCCCGGTACGATTGTCTCTATGAGTACCTTCTAGCCAATAACTATCGAATGGGGGAAAACAGACACGGCGCTCTTCGTTCAGGAACTTGGCAGCGACATCCTAGTTGTTTAGTATATGTAGATGACATCATTTTTTATTCCACTAACATTTCGCTGGTAAAAAAGTTCAAAGATATCATGAGTACAAGTTCAACATGAGCATGAAAGGGAAACTGAACTTCTTTCTTAGCCAGTGGTGATAAAGGATGAAGGAATAAAAATTCGTCAACATAAATACTTAAGGGAGATCTTAAAGAAGTATGATATGGAATCTTTCAAGGCACTGCACACTCTAGTATCCAAAGTGACTAAGGTAGACGCTGACCTGAATGGCACCTCAACCAATGAGACAACTTACAGAGGAATGGTGGGTTCCCTTATGTAATTGACTACATCTAGACCAGATATTGTATTCGTTGTGAGCCTCTGTGCCAGACTCCAATCCGATCCAAGAGAGTCAAATGTCGCCAACATCAAGAGAGTCTTTTGCTACTTGAAAGGGATTGATAATCTTTGTCTATGGTATCCTAAATACTGTGATTTTACTCTTGTTTGATGTACAAATGTTGATTATGCAGGTTACTTGGTTAATCGTAAGAGGACATCTGGAATGGCTCAATTCTTAGGCCATTGCCTTGTATCTTGGGGCTCCATGAAGCACAACGTCATAGCTCTCTCAACCACTAAAGCTAAATACATAGCCGATGCATCGTGCTGCACTCAACTTCTATGGCTAAAGCAGCAGCTCTCAGACATTGGCATCTTAATGGGTGCCCTCGAAATACGATGTGATAATATCAATGCAATCAATATCTACAAGAATCATGTGCATCGCTCTCGAACAAAGCACATTGACATTTGTCATCACTTTCTCCATGATCATGTGGAGAAGAAGAACATTAAGCTCACTCACTGCCAGACTGATGATCAAATAGCTGACATTTTCACCAAGACCCTGAACAAGGACACATTTATCAACCTTAGGCTTCTCTTGTGAATAACTCCTTTCAATTGAGAAACCCCCTTCTTGTAAGTTCCCTCTCCATTGACTACGAATTATCTGCTATCTTTAAGTTTGAGAACTTAGGACTTAGTTGCTTGTCTGTAAAACTACGCTCTTAGGGGTATTAGGCTCTCGCATGCTCTGTGTGATGCAATTAGAAAGACCTTGTTAATTACTCTCTTGACCAACACTGTTGCTTGATGATTTTTGTACCCTTGCATGCTCTTTCTTTCAAGCCATGAACAAATAAGCATGATGATCGCTTCTTAATCATATAAAAAAAACCTCAGATATGATTCGTGCTTATAAGGCAGTCCCTTTTCCCGACCTATGTGTTCCGTTCCGTATGAACATTGGTCCACACCTGTGAATATTCACTTAGATGACAAATAACCTTCCTTGATTTAAATTGCATGTGCATATGATCTATTGTTTGAGTGTCTTTGTTCTTCCACTATTTAAATGCATGCATATGTCTCCCTAGTACTATTGTTGTGTTTGGGAACCAAGTTTAAGCGCTATTCCAATATCGCTTCATGAAAGTTTGCTCATAAATTAGGAGAACCGAACGACTATTTTATTGGGACAGACATAAATAATAGGACCTATCGAAATAAATGGCTAATTGAAAAGGTAATGATTACGCTACCCCCCTTCCCAGTTCCCACTAAAGAGCCGTTGCAGAACTTTGTGTTGCAAGATGAAATCTCTCATAAGATTTGGTTACTGTTAGACTTTGTGACTGTTGAAGCTACTACATAAAAACCCTTTCCCTCACCATCCCTGTTCACCACTCTTATCAAGCTCTTTTCACATCTCTTATTCAGATCTCTTCTGCGCCTAAACAATTATAACCTCTCAATCACGTCATCTCCTCCCTGTCTTTTCTCAAGCACTATACTCAAACACAATGGCTAGCTCCTCAAACAGAAGGAACGCGTACAAGAAACTCAAGCAGAGGCAAAAGCTCAAGCCAAAGCCCAGACACCATCTCCTATCATCACAACAACTCAAGAATTAGTCTCTCCCACCATGAAATCATCATCTCCACTACCAGCCACAAAAGCAACCTCACCACTATCTTCAACCAAAGCTCCTACACCTCTTCCTGCACCAAAATTGCCTCCATCTCTAGTAAGCTCAAAAAAGACCTAAACCTTGTTTCTCAGCAAGTCAAAATCCGAGTCCAGCGACTCAAAGAACCGCAAGGTGATCGACCTGACCAAGGATACAGTTCAAGAAATAGCCACAAGCACTGGCCTGGCAATCAGTGAAGGGCTAAAGTCGCTGAAGCCGACCCTCGTTCTCGATGACAGAGGAAGTGCGTCTCTCCAGTCGTGCAAACGGCCATTCACCGCATGCACTTCTTCCATAGCCAAGAAAGCCAAAGGCACTGCCCTCTCCTCTCCACAACCTCAGAAATCCCTAATCCCTACTCCTTCCAATGGCGGTTCAACATGCTCCAAGGCCTCTATGCAACTCAACATCTCGCTGCCTCCAGCCACGGGTAATTTCCAGGCCCGCTCTCTCATTGATCCAATTATAATTGTAGCTGGTTTCTGGGAAACTGTCGACTTAAAAGAGTTCGACATAGCCTCCATAGTATCTACATTGGAGCGTACTCGCTGGTCCGAGCTCGAGAAAGAGTCATTTACAGTCGACGACAACAAAGTAAAAAAGTTCTACTCAAACCTGAATTCCATGTCCCCTGCCTCTGGCCAGACCTACACTGTTGATTTTCTCCCTTGGGGCGAAGATCCCATAACTATCAACACTAATCTCATCGCCAAGGTGCTTGGGTTCTCTAAAGGAGATGGGTGCTCAACACTGCAACTCATTTTTGCTCAAAGGAACATCACTGATTTGAAAACCAACCAGCTGCGCTTCCAAGACAAGCTTCTCCACTATGTCCTGACACACAACATCATCCCACGCCAAGAAAAGCAAGACACAATCAACATCGCAGATGCTTGTCTCATGCGTCGGGCAATGGAGGATGAGATGATCGATACTCCCAAGATCATCCTTCTTCACATGCTCATAACTTGCCAACGCAAAACCTATTCCCTACCTTACCCTCATCTTGTGAAGAAGATAATGGTCGAGCTCGGTATTTATCACCATGTCTCCAAAACCCCCTGCGAGAACATCGTTTCAGTTCAAGGCATGTGGCGTCTTCTAAAGTATTCCAGCATGGATCCCCCTCCTCAAGATCCAAAAGGAAACGAAAAGAATGAGGACTTCTCCCAGCTTCACAAATCCAGTGACCTAGAACAAGCTCTAATCTAGCAAATGGCCGCCAACATCAAAGTTCTGGAAATGCTTCAAGGTATATTTGCATGACACTTTCATAAGATGGTCGAGAACAACTTGGGCGACCTTTGAGTGTTATTCGTTGGACGTTTTCTAGAAGATTTTGAAGTCCATGCTGAAGAAGAACATGTCACTGAGGATCCAATTGTTTAAACTTTGTTCCCCTTCAACACCTCATAGAATCCCTAGGATCTTTTGCTTATTATTTTGTTTTTTGTGTGAAATTTTTATGTGCTATATATATATAATAAATTTCTTTGTGTCCTATCTAAGTCTTGGAACTTGCTTGTATTAAATTTCTATACTTGGTTTCTTCTTTGCGTATCACTTACTCATTCCTCTTGAGAGAACTGATTTAGTAGCTCGCCTTACGTCCCTTACTTAATGTTTAGCATGTACTTTTTATAGTGATGTCAAAAGGGGGAATTAATCAGGCATATCGGGTTGTTCTATTGAGGGGGAACTGAACTAGAAGATACTAAAGGAAAGATTGGTGGGGCACTTGTTCTTTGTCCAAGGGGGCGTTATCACTAATGATCACTTAGTCCCTTTGATATAGCTTAATAATATATCAACAATCTTTATTTATCATCATTAAAAAGGGGGAAATTGTTGGGTTTTAAGAACTAGGCAACTCAGTTCCTATCCCTCGTCTCCTCGGCTTTAATGATAACAAACACTTAATGTTTCTAATATCTACCTTGAGAGAGTCATTGTAGGATTATGATAGAGCTTCTATTGGAATCATTCTCAAGGTTTAGTATCTGCTTTATCAAGAATAGAAGCAAACGAACTAAGGAGCTTGGATGGCGTTGATATGTTCATGGGAACCGAAGAGGTTAGTACAAGGAAGAGTGATTCATTGATATCGCTAAAGGGGACCGACGAGTTTATTTATGATATCTATGTACGAAGGGAACTTATTGATAGCACTCAAGGGGACCGAGCATTCATATATGGAAAGAATCTTCTTTAGTTCCTATATTTGAAAAACTCCTTCATTTGAAGAAAACGGTTGAGATTAGATTAGATATTATAGTTTAGATTCATTATATCTTGCTGATTTCGAATATTTTAGTTTTGGAAAATCATTTTATCATTCACCTTTATAAGGTTTCGTTTTAGGGTTTGGTAAGGTTAGCGAGTTGAAATTGTCGTATTAGCTTAAGTTTATTGATATAAGAGAGACTACACAAGCCTAAGTAGTGAATCGTGTGTCAAATCTAAGAATTGTGTGTTCAACTTAGGTTGTAACTCCTGTGATTCATTTCAATAAAAAAGAGCGCTTTGGTTTCATACTTTATTTCAAGAATTACACAAATACATAAACACTACACTTGAATTCCGCTCTTAGGAACTTGAATCTCAGTTCCAATGAACAAGCCACTTAATGATCCAACAGTAAGAATTTTATGGACGTAATGGAATTTTTTTGGATTAGGACAAACAAAGAGGGACGCCCGATATAGTTTAGGACTGAGATAATGGGACAGAGGGAGTAATACTTTTCATATTCCATTAGATAACACTCCCTTACTCTCATTATATATGCTCGTCTCCAAAATTATGGGTGATTTAGATAATATGGGTAGTAATAATTGAATAAAGAATAAATAGAAGAAAAAAATGATGATAAATGTTATTGGAAGAAGAGTATATTGGTTAAAGAGAAATATGAGAGATAAAGTGTTGGGTGAATAAAAAGTTTAATTTGAAAATGAATGTGTACTTAGAGAAGATAAATTAAAATGTTAAAAGTTTTTATTAATAAAAATATGAAATATTTTTTGGAATGTCCGGAGAAAAAAAAAACAGAAACTACATAATGAGATAAAGGGAGTAATAAAGTAGATCATCTCGATGAATCATTAAACACGAGGGCGCATACAGAATCACACCATATGCAGAAAGGTCATCACACAAGCCCACTGAATAATAATTACAACACCCAATCGATGGATAATCTGAAGAGTATTGCAATATATTGCAGTATATTTCAAATCCTGAAGTGGGAAAGAGGAGAAGCGTCACCAAGACCTTTAGTTCGGCCGACTTCAAAGTAGTCTTTGAGGGTAGTCTCTCGATATCTTGGTGGGTTGCCTTCAGATAACAACTCCTTGATGGGACATAGATGCCTAGTATAAGAATTGGGATCAAAGAAAGTGTTGAAAAAGCACGCAATGGTAATTCGTGGTCCTTCCTCATTTGCTAAAACTCTGTGCTCTACGCTCTTCAATTTATCATTTGTTATGAACTACACACAAAAGTATACTCCAATAAATCATTATCATTCATATATTTAAACCTATATATATTAGAAAAACAAACACATTTTCAAACTATTATTATGTGTCATTTTTTTCATCTTGTAATCCGATAACATTTAATAGGAAAAGATGATTATCACAAAATCTACCTATAAGTATAGGGTTTTCTAACATGTGCTTACTTTAGAAATTCATGAAAAATAAAACAATTAACCCAACACAATAGGATCTTATTCATCCAAACATGAAAATCAAGAATATAAATTTCACTATTCATATATCATTTATGTTTTGTTTGTTTCTAAAACAAAACATAAAAATATCCTAGTAGATCAAGATTTCCTAATTAATAATATAAATCAAAATTTTCATACAAACTTAACAAACATACTTTTAGTATTTTATTTTAAAATTTTCCAATTTTTTTTATACATTATTTCATCTGTTATTCTAAACTAATACAAAATCAACCATAATTAAGGTTGTAGTGACGGAACTCTCTGGGTATTAAATATTGAATAAGTTATTAGGGGGTACTTAGTATTCATATACTAAGATATGAAATATTAGGTATGAGTATGAGATATCGGATATGGGAATGAGATTGATATTTTATGTTTTTGTTTGGCATGTTGAAGTTATGGAACTAAAAGAATAAAAATTAGTATATGGAAAATGTTAAAAAAAGATGTGTAACATATTAAGTACTAGTTAGATATTAATAAACTAATATACTGATCATCAGGTATGGATATAAGCCACACATGTACTCCATATTAGTATATTAATACCAAACATCTATTTAGCTACCTAGATCTATTTGTTTTTACTACTTGTAGAACCGCGAGAAATTTAGCTTACTTGTAATAAATCACCAATGTTAACGACAACTGCTCCTAGAACAGGAGGAACATCTAGCCATTGACCCTCATACATAGCTTGGAGTCCACCGATCTCCTTATCTTGCAACAATAATGTTAGAAAGTCGTTATCTTGATGCTTAAACGTACCAATCGCCCTCTCAGGCTTCGGGCAGGGTGGATAGTAGTGGTTGAGCATGGTTATCCCATCAGCGCATCCTAAGTCCAATAGCTTATCTGGGCCGAGCCCAAGCCCATCAGAAATCAGCTCGAAGAGCAGCTTTTGACTTTGCTCCCATACTCGAATAGCGGCTCCCTACACGGCTTAGGCAACTCTTCCTTCTTGGCAGGATCTGGCGCCACCGCAATGTAAAAACTGTCTCGCCAGTCACCTGGTCCCTTTCGTGTGTAGAGGTCAAAGTTGCTATTGTGGATCACTTTCTTACCCGCTACCGAGCGTGTGTAGTATTGTTTCTTGACGGTTATGTCTTGATCGAAAAATGCACGTGCTCCCAATAGCGCCTTGTCCAACGTTTTGACTGGAATCCCATGGTTAACAACCTAGATCCATCAACAACTACTTAAAAGAGGGTATATCAAGTTCGCATAAACATTCAGGCGTCATTCTAGAAAACTTGTACATCTAAACATAAAAGTAAATGGAAGTAGGTGTAGGAATTGGTGTCACTGGAAGCTCAGTGAAGCACAAAAATTTAGGGATGTGTTTGAGAAAGAGTACTTATGATACTAATAGATAGAACATAAATTATTATAAGATTTTCATAACTGAAAGAAAACACAAGAAAAAAATAAACAAATTCATCAGTTCTTTCATACTTTACCATTTATCGAATTAAATTTACCAGAGATATACAATTAATGAAATTATCCACTAATAGATCTATTAATTAAGAATGTCAAATTACATGGGCCCTACGCTCAACACGGAAAAGGGGGTCGTGCACGTACGCGCGCTTCAGTCCGGCCCAACATATAAGCCCAATGGGGTTCCATCCTAAAACCAATTGGCAATAGGAGGAGTAATCCATAACTCGTGAGCCCAAGCTCGAATCCGGGCTCTGTTACCATGTTAAATTACATGGGCCCTACATCCTACACAGACAAGGGGGTCGTGCACGTACGCGCACATAAGCGCAGTCCAGTCCAACATACAAGCCCAATGGGGTTCCATCCTAAAACCAATTGGCAATAGGAGGAGTAATCCTGGGTTTATATAGTGGGCTCTTTATCTTCCAAATTCCGATGTGCAATACTATCTCAACAAAAAAGTGACGAATTTGATTAGCAGCTACTTGCCTGGAAGAACCCCCATGTTTCAAAGGCATGGATGATCTTTTGAATCACTTGTGATCGAAGCATGACATCATGGCCGATCCCTTGGAGGTCGATTGTTGGGACGGTGGCGGTGGTGGTGTTGGGTTTGATAGTGGAGGTTGATTGGTGGTTGTGTTGATGGTTGAAGATACGAGGCACTGATGTGATCCTAGAGTCGACGAGGCCTTTTACTCCGGCCTTTGTTTCGTCGAAGGCCTTTCGCTCTGCAGCTATGGTGTCGTCTAGTGAGAGATCACATGACGTCATTAGTGTGAGGTTGAATTAATGTGGGACGTTAAGAGAAGATATTATAGGGTATGTGTGTGGGTCATTCTAAGCGAGAGTTATTATTCCACTTAGCTTTATTGTCAGCCGATGCTTATTGCATTTATATGGTTTTATTTGGAATTTCCGTATGTGTGAAGGTGATTTAGTAGAAGACGCAAGCAAAAGAAAACAACCAATTAGAAGATTAAGGGCTCAAAAACTCCCCAATCTTGATTGAATTTTCATACAAACGACAACACAAACCGTAAGATGTGTCAAAGTTGCCAACTACCAAATGACGAATACTCCCCACCTCCATTCATAATCGACTATCAAAAAATGTATATTGTTAGATCGAATTCCGGATAGAAACTGAGATTTAAATATGACTATATTCTCTAAAGCGTAAATAAGAGTAAACATAGTTGATACAAACTTATCAATTCGTGAAAGTTCTCTTTTCATCTCTCTTTCACTCAAGAAAGCTCTCAACTAAACTTTTATAAATAATACACTCAGATCACACAGACTAAGCACTTTGTTTCACATCGAGAGAATGAGATAAAGAAGAAGTGATTTTCTTTTCTAATTCTCTTCTCTATTTATAGTCGATCGATCGACTAGCTTAATCAAGTTGAGTTCATCTAGCCACGTCAGAGAGACCTCTTCAATCCGGCTGGTCAGCAAGAATCTTTTTCTTGATGCTGCAATGACTACATCAACTTGCTGATCATGCTTCCTAAAAGCAACACGTGTAGGGTTGTTAATCTCCTTGAATTGCAACTTGCATTTTCTATATTAACACGTGATTTAAGCTAGAGTAGTGGCTTCTTAAATTCAGTCGCGCTTCTCCCTTCTTTCTTCAAGTAATTGCCACACGCTATCCTTCATTCTTTAAACTGTTATTCTCTTAGCTACACCCTTGCGCTGCTCTAGTGCTTTAAGCAACTCTCTTGCGCTTCAAGCTAGATCACTATCTTTGTTTAACTTCTATGAGTCTGTAACACCGACATGCACGCGGTCATCACGAGCGGTCATGATTACTATTTATTTTCCCAGCAACCAATTACAAAAGTAAGTGATAAGTAAGGGTCAATCCCACAGAGAAAACTTTTGGGTGTAGCAGAACTCAATCTCAATTTGTTTGAATTGTTTGTATTTATGTTTCTGGGTGGTTGTTCCTCTTTTCTAATCCATCTACATCTCCATTTTAGTTTATATCGTTGCATTCTTTGTCACCTATTCATAATAATCCTTATGTTTCCCTATCAACTAAAAAGACATATTCACATTCTCCATTCACTAACCAGAACCTTGTAGAACACGTTTATACCTAGGACATGCACAACTAGAATGAGTCGCCACCAAGCGTCTCCAAATCTTAGTCCTTGAGACAAGCTAAGCAACACCGGAGTCTACAAATGTCAACAACTAAGACGAGCCAATAAGTGTGTCTACAAATCCTAATTATTTGTAATACTTTCTCCTTTAACTTGTTCCCCCAACCAATCTAAACACAAATGAAAGAGTTGTCCTAAAATGATATTATGCTAATAATCATGAATGTCTAGGTTGTCAATCTATTCAATAATACAAAGGAATGAGATGATAATCATGTAAGCAAACACATAAACATACTATGAATTAACAAAACTAGAAGAACACTTACAAACTAAAACTTCAATATAGCTTTCATAGGAAAGGGAAACAACGTTCTTGAAGCTTAGCTCCTCATGATATGCTCTGAAACTAAGAATGAAATAATGAATAACGAACCAACCTAGCCCGTAGGTAGAAAGACTCCTTATATAGGACACCTAAGTTGACCTAATTCTAATAGGTAGAAAATAATCAAAATACGAACTTATCCTAACATAATTATACTAAATACTAACTAACTAGATATTCCTCTTATGGTGAATAGAAGATTATTCAATCTGGTTGAGACAAGGGGCAGAAAAAAATAAGGCGTCAGTTGCGACCGTTGAGGTCGATGCAATTTTTTCTTATCCTTTGCAACAGAATGTTCCATCATGTGAGAAAACGCAAGATCTGGACTGGAGCCTTGGCGCGAGGCCTGGTGGAAAAGGCACGGGACGTGGCCGTGACTCTGTCAACTCTTTACTTCTGGCAGCTACACTTCTACTTGGTATGTCTAGAAAACCTTCACTTTGTATCTCCATTGACATATTAACTTTAAATTCCTCTAAATATGTGTAAAAACCATGATACTTGATATGCTCGTTGACGAGCATCGTTTAGCCACGTCAAAAAAATAAAGTACCTAACTGCTCCTCTACAAGTAGAGTGGCAAGCAAGGGTCGATCCCACATGGAGTGTGGAATTAATTCTTGTGGATTTAATATAACTAACTTAAAAGTAACCAAAAAGGGGAAGATGGTGTAAACTAACTAAACTGAACTAAATTAGAAAACAAATATGAGAAAACACTTTGTTCACCAAGTATTCACACAACAGATTAATTGGTTTGATCATTGACTTCTTAATACTATTTGGGTTCAATCTTTAAATTATATATTATGGTTTCCCTAATCCCTGTTCTAATGTAGTTAATAGTCCAACTAGTTCTATTAACCCTTACCTAAATACAATCCTCAAACTATCAAGAATTAATCCATGGGAAGCAATGCATTCAGGAATAGATAGGAGCATGCAGTGCCACTTAGCTCACAATATATCATCATTCTCCACACAATCACAAGTTCAACTAGCCCAAGCAATTGATTTGCTACCTTATGGTAAGACTCTCCAACTCGGACAAGTCAGACCTAGCAGTATGAATTAGATCTAAACAACCTAGGTGGCCAATCTAGATAGATAAATCACATTCAATCAGCAATATAGAACACAAGAGAGATGAAACAATCCAATAATATATTACATAGAACCAGGGTACAAGTCTTACAAACCAATCATCTTCAGGCTTCAATCTGAGAACTAAGATAGAGAGACTACTCGTCCCTCATTCTACGTAAACCAAACATAATTGAATTGAAATGATAATAATGGATGATGGGAAGGAGGCATAACTCTCAACCCTATTTATATAGCCTAAAAACCCTAGGAACAAGCCCTAAAGAGTCCAGCCCATAACTCCATCTGAAACTAGGTTAAAACGGCCCAACAACTCACGCAACAAACAAGCGGCTCGGTAGAAAACCCTATATGGGTGCGCTGGTACCAATGTGGGCGTGGTCGCGCCGCCTTGTAGAACCTTGGCACGGTCGCGCCCTAGGCTGCTTCCCCTGGTGCGGCTGCGTCCTCTTGTGTGCGCGTTCGTGATTCGTCTGTTGGATGTTTCTTCTTCGGTCTTCTCCCAAATGCTCGTAATCCTTGTGCTTAACCACTTTTGTTTTGCAAGGTCCGGACTACGGTGATACGCTCTAAATCATGGCCACTACGCCTATAAATGATGCTAATGACCACCTGTTACGCCATACTAGATGTCGCTAATCACAACCCCACACTTAAACCTTTCTCGTCCTCAAGTATGATGCAGCTAACTTCTTGGTGATCTCAGCGAGTATGGAAGACATGACTGTAGTGGTTGTCGATCAATACTCTAGCTCTTGGTACCTAAAATCATCAAAAGCACGGGTATAGAATTCGACTTTACTAGAAATCTCAAAAATAATTCAAGACTCAATATGACTCTAAACTAACTCTAAACTGTTGGTGATTTTAGTGTCATCAATTCATTTTAGTCGTAATGTGATTTACTTGAACTGATGCGGTTTATCGTTAGGCTCGGAAACAAGTCTGGGTTAGTGCGGAGTGCACGCTTGTTGAGCTAACGGTTCATCGATCACAACTATGAAACAGGGTCGAGGGGAATGCGCTCGAGAAAGGGTGATGCGCTTGAGAGGTTCTTCTCAGCGCCCTTGATGCGCTTCAGAGGTTCTCGACGAGCTCGCTCGAGAGGTTCTCGACCAGAGGTCCTCGACGAGCTCGCTCGAGAGGTTCTCGACGAGCGGTCCTCGACGAGCTCGCTCGAGAGGTTCTCGCTCGAGAGGTTCTCGACGAGAGGTCCTCGACGAGAGGTCCTCGACGAGCACAGGTTGGATTGGTTCTCGACGAGAGGTCCTCGACGAGAGGTCCTCGACGAGCACAGGTTGGATTGGTTCTCGACGAGAGGTCCTCGACGAGAGGTCCTCGACGAGCACAGGTTGGATTGGTTCTCGACGAGAGGTCCTCGACGAGAGGTCCTCGACGAGCACATGTTGGATTGGTTCTCGACGAACCTTTTTGGAAAGATACTTTGGTCGTCGAGGTTCTCGACGAGCATGGTGTATAGGTTCTCGACGAGCATCTTGGAGAGATACTCGTCGAGCAGATGGTCTTCCAGAGACTATTTGGTATACGTATCTTTTGGCCGTCAACAGGTACTCGACGAGAACCTCATGAAGGTACTCGGCGAGTAGTATCTGTGATTTATGGTTAATCAACCAGACGTGGGTATAACTGCCCAACCGCAATTCAGATTTTTTAGCTGTTCAACTGCCCACTCTGTTTCATGGGGAACCCATTACTTCTATGGGGTTTCGGTTCTATATATAGGAGACGATATTGAGCACAGAATAAAAAAGAGAAAAAAAGACGAGAGAACGATTTTCTGTGCAACAACTGCTCGACTTCTCAGATCAAATTTCATAAGTGCCTGAATTTGATTGTCCCTTCTCGGATTATCCCCGCAAGGAATTCGTGTAACCCTGGCATTTCTATAGGGTCGAATTATCTTGTTCGGAAAGTGAACAAACACGATCCGTTGAAGGTATCCAGGATTATCACAACAGAGCACGAAGACGAAGAAGCACCAACAGTACGAACAAGATAATTGCTGTTGATAATGGCTGGAGGTAGCACCATCAAGGAGATGACCACGAACTTTGGGAAGCTCGAGAAGTTTCAAGGCCAGGATTTCCGCCGCTGGCAAAAGAAGATGCACTTCATGCTGACGGCGCTGAAGGTGGTGTATGTGCTGTCTACACCAATGCCCGAGATAGTGGAGGATGAGCCAATCGAAGTAATCAGGCGTAGATCCAAGTGGGAGAACGATGATTACATCTGCAGAGGGCACATCTTAAACGGTATGTCTGATCCCCTATTTGATATTTACCAGAATGTTGAGTCTGCGAAGGAATTGTGGGATTCCCTTGAATCCAAGTATATGGCAGAGGATTCATCAAGTAAGAAATTCTTGGTGAGCGATTTCAACAACTATAAGATGGTTGATTCGCGATCTGTCATGGAGCAATTCAACGAGATCCTCCGGATCCTCGGACAATTCACTCAGCATGGCTTGAAAATGGATGAATCCATTTCTGTTTCGAGTATAATCGATAAATTGCCTCCATCATGGAGAGAGTTCAAACATACTCTGAAGCATGGGAAAGATGAACTATCACTAGTTCAGCTTGGTAGCCATATTCACATCGAGGAGTCCCTAAGGGCTTCGGAAGATGATAAGGGAAAGGGCAAAGGTATTGCTGGACCCTCGGTCAACATGATCGAAGAGGTGGCAAAAACTTTAACAAGGGCAAAGGGAAGAAACGTGCTCCCAATAACCACAAGGGTAGTTTCCGGTTCTAACAAGAAACCGAAGCTCGAGTGTTGGAAGTGTGGCAAAAATGGCCACTTCAAGCGGGATTGCCGGTCTGGCAAGAAGCACGTGAACGCGAGCGCAAGTGGTTCGGGAAAAGGGTCTTCGGATCAATCCCGAGCGCAAGGTCAGAATCTAAAAAGTGATTTGAATGATGTATTTGAATATTCAGTTTCACTGATTTCTGAGGCATATTATGTGCAGGATGATGCGGTCGCGTGGTGGATAGATTCTGGCGCTACTACACACGTTTGCAAGGATCGTTGCTGGTTCAAGTCGCTTGTACCAGTGGATGACGGTTCGGTTCTTTACATGGGGGACGATCATTACGCTCCCGTGGAAGGCAAAGGAAGTGTGTCGCTAGAATTTAGTTCAGGAAAATCTTTGTTGTTATGTAATGTTTTGTATGTACCTAGGTTACGGAAAAACCTATCTCTGGACCAGTGTTAAACAAACTTGGTTTTAAACAAGTATGTGAATCAGACAAATATATTTTGTCGAAGTGTGGAGTGTATTTTGGTTCCGGATATTATAATAATGGTATGTTCATGATGAATTTGAACGGAGTACCGCAACATTCTGGGTCCGCTTTCATGTCCTCGTCATGCGCTTTCATGTCCTCGACGAGCGTTTCTAAGTTCTCGTCAAGCGCTTTTATGTCCTCGACGAGTATGAATGATTCATCGTTATGGCATGCTCGTCTAGGACATGTGCACTATAAGAGGATGAATGATATGGCGAAACATGACTTAATCCCTGTGTTTGATGGGAACGTTGAAAAATGTTCAACGTGCATGTTAACAAAGATAACTCGACAACCTTGTAAAAGTATAACTAGGAAATCGGTTATACTTGAGTTGGTTCACAGTGATCTTTGTGACTTGCATGGTACACCGTCATTAGGGAATAAAAAGTATGTTATTACTTTCATAGATGATTCGTCTAGGTTTTGTTATGTGTATTTGCTTCATTCGAAGGACGAGGCCTTAGATAAATTTCGTATTTATAAATCTGAGGTTGAATTGCAACAAAATGGTTTATTAAAACTTTACGCACGGATAGAGGTGGTGAATACTATGATCCGGTATTTTTCCAGTCCATGGGTATTATACATGAGACTACGGCTCCTTATACACCACAACAAAATGGTGTGGCCGAGAGGAAAAACAGAGCGCTTAAGGAAATGGTTAATGCCATGTTTATCTCACTCGGGTTTGAGCGAGGGGTTCTGGGGAGAAGCCATGTTAACGGCTTGCTATTTATTAAATAGGGTTCCTAACAAAAGGAACAAGACTACCCCATATGAGCTGTGGTATAAGAAACGTCCTAACTTGTTCTTTTTACGAGTTTGGGGTTGTAGGGCCGTGGTTAGATTACCGGACCCTAAAAGGAAAACTTTGGGTGAAAAAGGGATCGATTGCATCTTTGTTGGATATGCTGAGCATTCCAAGGCTTATAGGTTCTATGTTATAGAACCTAATGACACGATTTCTATCAATTCTATTATAGAATCGAAAGATGTAATTTTTGATGAGAAACGATTCTCTTCAATACCTAGACCAAAGTATGCTATACCAAGTTCTGATAAAAATCTAAGGGATGATCAATTATCTGATTTACCAAGTGAAGCGCATGATGTTCGACGAGAAGCGCATGAACCTCGTCGAGAACATGATGTTCGACGAGAAGCGCATGAACCTCGTCGAAGCAAAAGAGCAAGGAGGAAACCTGAATTTTATGGCTCTGATCTTCAAATATATTTAGTTGAGGGATCAAAGGATCAAATTGAGTCCCAATACTCGTATTGTTACAGTATTGAGGAGGATCCAAGGACTTATGATGAGGCCATCAAATCTCGAGACTCTAGCTTTTGGAAAGAAGCGATCGACGAGGAGATTGGCTCAATCATGGAGAATAATACTTGGATATTATCTGATTTACCACCAGGTTGTAAGCCACTGGGCTGCAAATGGATCTTCAAGAGGAAGATGAAAGTCTATGGGACAATCGACAAGTTTAAAGCGCGATTGGTTATCCAAGGCTTTAGACAAAGGGAAGGTATCGATTATTTTGATACCTATGCTCCTGTTGCTCGTATCACTACAATTAGATTGTTGATTGCCTTGGCGGCTATAAACAATCTAATGATCCATCAAATGGATGTGAAAACGGCTTTTCTAAATGGAGATTTAGAAGAGGAAGTGTACATGAAGCAACCGGAAGGATTTGTAATGCCCGGTAATGAGCATAAAGTGTGTAAATTGATTAAATCATTGTATGGGCTGAAACAAGCACCGAAGCAATGGCATCAAAAGTTTGATGAGGTTGTCTTGTCAAGTGGTTTCATTCTAAACCAAGCGGACAAGTGTGTATATAGCAAGTTCGATGCGCTCGGGAAGGGTGTAATCATTTGCCTATATGTGGATGACATGTTGATTTTCGGTACTGACCAAAATCAGGTTGATAAGACCAAGAAATTTTTGTCATCCAGATTCTCCATGAAAGATATGGGAGAAGCGGATGTAATTCTTGGTATAAAGATCAAGAGGGAGAACATAGGGATTGTCATTACACAATCCCACTACATTGAGAAAATTCTCAAAAGGTTCAATCATGAACATTGTTCTCCGGTTAGCACTCCCATGGATATGGAGGCAAAGCTTATGCCTAATACAGGAAACCTGTGGATCAACTTGAATACTCAAAAGCCATAGGCTGTTTGATGTATGCTATGACTAGCACTCGACCGGATATAGCCTATGCGGTTGGTAAGTTGAGCAGATTCACTAGTAACCCTAGTAGACATCATTGGCATGCTATAACAAGGGTTTTCAAGTATCTAAAAGGTACTATGATGCATGGTCTGTCATACATGGGATTTCCTTCGGTGATAGAGGGTTATTCGGATGCTAGTTGGATAAACAATGATGACAGATCCTCGACGAGCGGATGGGTGTTCTTGCTCGGGGGAGGTGCCATTTCATGGGCTTCTAAGAAACAAACTTGCATTACAAGTTCCACTATGGAATCTGAGTTTGTTGCATTAGCTGCAGCTGGGAAAGAAGCGGAATGGCTAAGGAACTTAGTGTATGAGGTTCCGATATGGCCTAAGCCGATATCACCCATTTCTATCCGTTGTGATAGCGCTGCCACCTTGGCTAAAGCCTATAGTCAAATTTACAATGGCAAGTCTAGACACTTGGGTGTTAGACATGGTATGATTAGGGAGCTAATCATGAATGGTGTGATATCTATTGAATTTGTTCGGTCGCAACAAAACTTGGCTGACCACTTGACGAAGGGGTTAGGAAGAGACTTAGTGATTAAGTCGGTGATTGGGATGGGATTAAAGTCTATCTAAATCTACCAGTTATGGTATACCCAATTCCCTTCTAATACAACGTTAGAAGTTGAATTCAATGTGGAAAGACATAGTTGGAGATTGGAGCGCAAAATGTATCCCAAGGTATGCGCTCGGACCTGTGAGTGATGTTAGGTTGAAGTACATCTTCTTAATGGTTCTTTTGACAAATTGCTTACGCAGGGGCAAGACTAAAAGAACCACCTATATGAGCATGAAGTTTAGCCGCTTCAAGAAGCTTGGACTTGGCTTCCTATATGCTTATGAATGGATAAGGACACATGGCTTGTATAGTGTCAAGTATGACTAGTAGAGTGTTGTATAAACGATTGTGTATGATATCTTCAGGTACTCAGATGGGTTGACGGTTCAATCGTTACGACACCCCGATTTCTCGAGTATTTGGAATGTGTATTGTACTAAGATGAAAATTCAATCGCAAGACATTTTCATTTATGCATTTGTTTGATCGTTATAACTATATGTTTAATATTGTGTACATATCGTTATATGTACTACGTAGATCAAGGATTACACTAAAATGGGGGGGATTTGTTGGTGATTTTAGTGTCATCAATTCATTTTAGTCGTAATGTGATTTACTTGAACTGATGCGGTTTATCGTTAGGCTCGGAAACAAGTCTGGGTTAGTGCGGAGTGCACGCTTGTTGAGCTAACAGTTCATCGATCACAACTATGAAACAGGGTCGAGGGGAATGCGCTCGAGAAAGGGTGATGCGCTTGAGAGGTTCTTCTCAGCGCCTTGATGCGCTTCAGGAGGTTCTCGACGAGCTCGCTCGAGAGGTTCTCGACCAGAGGTCCTCGACGAGCTCGCTCGAGAGGTTCTCGACGAGCGGTCCTCGACGAGCTCGCTCGAGAGGTTCTCGCTCGAGAGGTTCTCGACGAGAGGTCCTCGACGAGAGGTCCTCGACGAGCACAGGTTGGATTGGTTCTCGACGAGAGGTCCTCGACGAGAGGTCCTCGACGAGCACAGGTTGGATTGGTTCTCGACGAGAGGTCCTCGACGAGAGGTCCTCGACGAGCACAGGTTGGATTGGTTCTCGACGAGAGGTCCTCGACGAGAGGTCCTCGACGAGCACATGTTGGATTGGTTCTCGACGAACCTTTTTGGAAAGATACTTTGGTCGTCGAGGTTCTCGACGAGCATGGTGTATAGGTTCTCGACGAGCATCTTGGAGAGATACTCGTCGAGCAGATGGTCTTCCAGAGACTATTTGGTATACGTATCTTTTGGCCGTCAACAGGTACTCGACGAGCACCTCATGAAGGTACTCGGCGAGTAGTATCTGTGATTTATGGTTAATCAACCAGACGTGGGGTATAACTGCCCAACCGCCAATTCAGATTTTTTAGCTGTTCAACTGCCCACTCTGTTTCATGGGGAACCCATTACTTCTATGGGGTTTTCGGTTCTATATATAGGAGACGATATTGAGCACAGAATAAAAAAAGAGAAAAAAAAGACGAGAGAACGATTTTCTGTGCAACAACTGCTCGACTTCTCAGATCAAATTTCATAAGTGCCTGAATTTGATTGTCCCTTCTCGGATTATCCCCGCAAGGAATTCGTGTAACCCTGGCATTTCTATAGGGTCGAATTATCTTGTTCGGAAAGTGAACAAACACGATCCGTTGAAGGTATCCAGGATTATCACAACAGAGCACGAAGACGAAGAAGCACCAACATAAACTTAACCCAACAATGGAATCAATCATTACTCCATACTTGAACTATGCTATTTTACACAAGTGCATTAATCATGAATCTCTAAACTATGTCAATGATCTTTCTAATAAAAAACATACAAATGATGATAATGCAAGATCAAATACATGACTCATTCTCTCCTAACATGCTTCATCATTTATGAAGATGATGCATAAGCTCCAACACCATTGAAAGCATACTTAACAGAAAATAACTCAATTCAAGTAATTCCACATGTAACTTTCTAATACTCCTTTTCATCCTATTCATGTACTTCTTTCTCTAAAATTTCTTACTTATCACCGGGCCCGTCCGTCTTACAGCCTGGGCCAATTTGTATTTAGGCATCGAGCCCATCCGTTTTACGGTCCGAGCCTTTATTTATTTACGACCATTCATTTAGGTAATGGGCTCGTCCTTTTTATGGTCCATGCCTTTTTCTTTCTATGCATATTGTAACGAAAAAGGAAGGAAGCAATATAATAATAACAATATGATAAAACAAGAGAAGAGATGGTAACTTGCAACCTTAGTATTGGTCCTAATGCATTCTAATCATAAACTGCATGCTCAAGTCAAAGTCTTAAATCTGATCAATCATATCATCATCATACATACTTGCAATATCAACATCAAGGGCATAGTGAAAATATTCAAAATTAATACACTATTATAGAAGTCCACAAAGCATCAAATAGGGAGAAATTAGGATAACCGACTCTAAAATTTTCAAATAGACTCAAAAATTCAAACTAACTAGGATTGTTGAGATAATTCCCCACCCCCCACAGTTAAACTAAGCAATGTCCTCATTGTGAAATAAAGAATAAAGGTAAAAGAAAAGTGGATATGCAAAAATACCTCATAGATAGTTTGCCTCCCGGTCAGCGCCTTTGGTTAAAGTCATAGGCCCGACTTCTTGCTCTCTTATTCAACACTTGGTTCCTCATGGGCCATCTCATCAATTAATCCTCTCATCTTCTGCACACAGTAGGATTTGGCACTTCGCCTCTTCCTATTCTTCTTGTCGTACCACCTCCTTCTCTTCTTCATCTTCCCTGTGTGTGACCTTTGCAGTAGTTCAGTGAACCAAGGCCCAGGTGTTCGGGGTTCCAGAGTCCCGAATGGTGTGAGGTGTACGTAGGTGGCTTCCTCAGCTGAGGTTCAGCTCCCAGAACAAATCTCCTTCCGACCTCGCCTAATGGTAGTCCTGGATCGTACTCATTGAAGTTCACCGGCGGAGGAGGAATGGCCTCAAAAGATGCAGGGTAAAGCGTGCGGGCGTGCAAGGAAGGGCACAATCATGTCTGAAACTCGGGAAGCAGGTCCGTAAAGGCGGGGTCCCGTGGCTCCGAGGCGGGGTCCCGCGGCTCCGAGGCGCGGTCGCGCCACTCTATAGGGGCGGTTGAGTGGTCGCGCTCCTCCTTAGCAACATAGGTGTGGTCACGCTTCTCCGGCGTGCGGTTGCACGACTCTGCAGAGGCTGAATCATGAGCTTTCTCCTCGGGATGTGGGCGCGTGTCGGCTGGTCTATCAACCTCAATCTCCTCCTCCTTACTTTGCACCTCGTTTGAGCTCTGGTCACTACCTATTGTAATAGCGTTATACTGGCAATGCTCGGGTCAGCTGTGGTGTGCGGCTGCTGAACGTTGGCCTGATTTTTCTTTAGGGTGGCAACTGTCTGCATCATCCGCTCAATCTTCTTGTCCACATACCTTGTCGTGTCCCGTGACTGCTTGACCATTCTTTGGGTTCTTTCTTCGAGTACCCGGGTGCTGATCGCGAGGCGCTCTATCAGGACGGTCATCAAAGTCCGTGTGGAGGGTTCGGGAATTGGTTGGGAACTCCACCACTGCTGCTCAGGTTGGGGGTATTCTCTATACCTTGGGTACTAGTGGTTGTACCGTTTTTGCTCGTACCCAGGTTGTGGATCTTCGTGTCCCCCATAACTAGCGGACCTGCTAGCGGCCTCCTGTTGAAGCCTAGCCAACCTGCTCCTTACTTCAGCCAATCTCTCGCTCGTCTCCCTGCATTCTCTCATCATATCTCCTGCAAACTCATCAGACGTACTCATCAATAATACGGCCAACACCAAAGCTAATTTAATCAAAAACACAAGAAAAGAAAATTAGACTTCCCGGCAATGGTGCCAAATTTGACGAGCGTCGTTTAACCGCGTTAAAATAATAAAGTACCTATTTGACTCCTCTACAAGTAGAGTGACAACCAAGGGTCGGTCCTACAAGGAGAATGGAATCAGTTCTAGTGGATTTAATCTAATTAACTTAAAAGTAACTAGAAAGGGGGAAGATGGTGTAAACTAACTAAACTGAACTAAACAAGAAAACAAATATGAGAAAACACTTTATTCACCAGGTATTCGCACAACGGATTAATTGGTTTGATCATTGACTTCTTAATTCTATTTGAGTTCAATCTCTAATAAAATATTATGGTTTTCCTAATCCATGTTCTAATGTAGGTAATAGTCCAACTAGTCCTATTAACCGTTACCTAAATATAACCCTGAAACTATCAAGAGTTAATCCCTAGGTAGCAATGCATTCAAGAATAGATAGGAACATGCAGTCCCACTTGGCTCCTAACATATCATCCCTCTCTACACAATCAAAAGTTCAACTAGCCCAAGCAATTAATTTTCTACCTTATGGTAAGACTTTCCAACTCGGATAAGTCAGACCTAGAAGTATGAATTAGATCTAAACAACCTAGGTGGCCAATCTAGATAGATAAATCACATCCAATCAGCAATATAGAGCATAAGATAGATGAAACAATCCAATAATATATTATATAGAACCAGGGTAGAAGTCTTACAAACCAATCATCCACATGCATCAACCTGGAACAAAGCTAGAGAGAGTACTCGCCCCTCATTCTACGTAAAGTAAACCTGATTGAATTGAAATGATAATAATAGATGATAGGAAGGAGGCAAAGCTTTCAACCCTATTTATAAAGCCTAGAAACCCTAGGAACAAACCATAAAAAGTCCAGCCCAAAACTCCTTCCGAAACTAGGTTAAAACGGGCCAACAACTCCCGCAACAAACAAGTGGCTCGATAGAAAACCTTAGGCGGGCGCGGGCGGGCCAATGTGGACGTGGTCACGCCACCTTGCAGAATCTTAGCATGGTCACGCCACCTAGGGCGTGGTCGTGCCCTGGGCTGGTTCCCTTGGTGCAGCTGCGTCCTCTTGCGTGCGCATTCGTGTTTCGTCCGTTGGCCGTTTCCTCTTTGGTCTTCTCCCAAATGCTCGTAACCCTCGTTTTTAACCACTTTGCTTTGAGAGGTCTGTACTATGGTGATATACTCTAAATCATGGTCACTACGCCTATAAATGATGCTAGCGACCACTTGTTATGCCATACTAGATGTCACTAATCACTCGTTGAAGAGCCACAAATCGCGTGTCATTTTGCTCAATCAAATGTAAAATGCCTATCCACTACTCTAGCTAGTAGAATGGTAAGAAAGGTTCGATCCCACGAGGAGTCAGGGATTCAATTATTATGTAGTTAATACGATTGACAATCTAAGTAACCAAAATGGGGGGATTTTGAATGAATAAATCTAACTAATGACTTGGAGTAAATAATTATTAAGAGAATACACTTCGTTCAACCAACATCCACATAACAGATTAGCAGGTTGATCATCGACAATCTATAAATCCTAAGTTCAACAATCCATGTAGTTGTCCTAAACCCTGTTATGATATAGCTATTAGTCCAACTAGTCCTAATAGCACTTACTAGCCTATAATCCTGAGACTATCAGGATTCAGTAACCTAGAAGCAATAAGTTCGGGAATGGATAGCTGCATGAAATTTCCTTGAATCAAGATTGATATTAATCATGCATTCACCTCTCTACAACCACAAGGTCAACTAGCCCAAGTGATTTCTATGCTATGTAATGGTCAGACTATCCAACTCGGATAAGTCAGACCTAGCGGTATGATAACTCTAATTCACGTAGGAGGCCAATCTAGAAAGACAAATCCAATTCAATCAACAGTTAATTCAAGAGAGAAGAAACAACTCAAACCATGGAATAGAACAAAGTAGAATGTCTTACAAACCAAGTTGATCTGAAGGTTTAAGCGATTGAAGAAAGTGAAACTAGTGAAGCATAGTTCCAAGTACGTAGAAAAATGACAAGAACAAGTGATAATCCAAATTGAGGCAGCCCTAATCCTATTTAACCTAAGACTGCACTCAAAAACCTAGAAATGAAGGAAAAAAGGGCACGAAATTAACAATATCTCCTGAAGTTCAACAAGTGTCTGGCCGAACGCGGGTTCGATCGTGCCAAACTCAACGCGGCCGTGCCCTTGTCTCTGATGTCCACAGCTGGGCATGCAGTCGCACGGTTCAGGGAACGGTCGCGCCACTAGCTATGCAGTCTCGCACGGCCGCGCTCCTGGGTGCGCGTTCGCGCCACTTCCCATCTTTGCCCTTTACTTGGTGATTTCCTCTAAAATGATGTATAATGTCTTGTGAACTCCGAACACCGAATTACACCTAAATTTCCACTCTTTTTTCTCTGAAAGACGTTAAGAATCACTGCCAACACTGTACTAAACATCGCTCATCAAATTCCCCCACACTTAGTTCTTGATCATCCTCGAGCAAGCTGCAACCAACTCACTCTTGCTTCGATGCCCACGGCCTTGACCCATGTGGAAAGAACTCGACGACAATGATCCTCATATCGACGTTGTAGCTCCATAAACACCTGAAAACATCCAAGCACAGGTGTAGACTCCTACTCAAACATAAAAAACAAAAACATAAACAAGACTCAAACACTCAACACTCAAAATTCTAGACCTAGAACAACCAAATTGGCATCAACAATTCCATAAACCTTTAAACAATGTTAATCCCATCCATGTACACGAAAACACATCCAAAGATTATGCAGCAGTAGTCTTTACCCAAGTAGCATATGAAAGATAACAAAGAAGAATCAACCCAACAACCAATCCTTTTCCTTACATCCTTCACATTGTATAATAAAATACAACTAGTTCCTACACAAAAGAAACACAATAACCATGATTCTACCCTCTCTACATCATACAACCTTAACGTCATTTTTCTGCATGCTCCCTTTTATCTTATTCAAGTCTTTTTTCAATTTTTCTTTCTTTTCCTCTCTTACTTAAGTAACGGGCCGTCCATCTTACGGTCCGAGCCAGCATATGAAACTCTTTGCTTAGCCATGGAGGATCGAACCCGAGGTGATCTTTCACACCCCGGAGATCGCGTGCTCTTCTGACTTGATTTGCTCGGAGCTCATTTTCCTTTATTCATTCTCAACATTTTTTTCTTTCTTTTCAAAATTTTCCACTTGAAATAGGACGGTATCCAAATAATGACGGTCACATGATAAAACAAGAGAAAGAACGAGTTCGGTTATAGTATCAAGGTGTCGAACACAGGGACTATGTAGTATCAATTGTTATGCCAACGAATAGACTAAGCCAAAGATCACGGAGTGAATAGTTTATGACCGAATTCAAACTAACAAGTAACACGAAGTTATCAATAGAGAAAGACTTCCAAGGTTAGGATCCCCACTATGATGTTTCAATGAGTTTAAGACGATATATGGTTAACTTCCAAATTGAATGTCGTTCGAAGGACCAACTATCTAATGTCAGCACTACCTCTTCTCAGACGATAAGTGCACGTGCCTAGATTCGACTAGCAATCACTCTCGTGCAAGGCTATCCTAAACTAGACCCTTTACGCTTCTTAGAGATCAAATGACAAACAAATCAACTTCCGCTCTCGCGCTCCGCATAATCCATTCAATCATCGATCAACTACGATAGTTAAAATTCCACTAGAGAAATTAGATCACTCTCATGCAAATAATTCTCAAGTTCTCCCTAGGGATCTAACATGAATTGACAAATGTAAACTCAAATAATCAATCCCTAAAATCAAAATCTCCTCTCGGACTCAAATGATAGTAGGATTTCCTATTACAATAGTATTAGGGCAATAAGCATCCTAGGAGAGAATCAAACTTCATTCAAATGATCAATCAACCAAAAATCATCATAAAAACTCATCTACTCCATCATAGGGTTCAACCAACCATGGAAATTGAAGCTTAGCTAGACATGGAGAAGGAAGAAATCAAATTCATTGTAATAGACAACATACCATTCAACTTCAATCCAATCCAAGTTATCCAATCCACAAGCTTTCTCTTAGGGTTTTTTAGATCTCCAAAAGTTTTCTAATCCCCAAAAAGGTCCCCCCCCCAAGAGTCCCCAAGAAAAGTTGAAGCTTAGCTAGACATTGAGAAGGAAGAAATCAAATTCATTGTAATAGACAACATACCATTCAACTTCAATCCAATCCAAGTTATCCAATCCACAAGCTTTCTCTTAGGGTTTTTTTAGATCTCCAAAAGTTTTCTAATCCCCAAAAAGGTCCCCCCCAAGAGTCCCCAAGAAAAGTTCCTTTTATACCTAGGTTAGAGGAGGAAAAATCGTCCTGACGCGGCCCGTAACTCGGCCGAGTCTCAGGCCGAGTTACGTGGAAATCATTCTTCTCGGAACGGGACTCAGAGCATGACTCGGTCCACGACTCGGCCGAGTCTCAGGCCGAGTCTCACTCTGCGAGGGTGATGCTTTGGTATATTGACTCGGGCTACAGCTCGGCCGAGTCTCACTCTGCATAGGCTTCACTTCTATCTTCTTTTACTCGTTGCACCACACGTTCTTGACCCCGGCATTGCACATCCAAGTCATCCACATGAGCTTCCCCAAGATATAGTCCACGATCATCAAAAACGCCTCCAATTCATCCTAAAAACACATAACGCAAGGGTAGACTCCGAACACTAGAAATCTAAACGAAAAAGAAACAAACCTATCGAAAATAAAACAAAACCAACCTAATGAGAAGAAATAAACATGCCCTAAACTATCCTAAATGCAAGTTATCAGGTTCAGCCTTCTTCGAGGCTGTCTAGAGGGTTTCTCTCTTTCATCTAACAGAATTCAATGCATGCAGGTAGCGGGGATGATTCCCTTAATATCCGCAATTGTCCACCCCAGCGCCTTAATATTGTCCTTCAGCACTCTTTCTAGTTTTTCTTCTTGCTTCTCCGACAGCTTGCTAGGGATGATGATTGGGAGGGTGTCCTCCTTTCCTAGGAATGCATATTTGAGGTGTCCTGGTAGCTGTTTGAGCTCAATCTTTGGTGCATATACAATAGAGAGGAGAAACCTTTCGCTCTCCGTTGTTAGCGACATGGGCCCACCGGCCAAATGCACATCAACTGCACATAGATTCTCTAACATCATATCTACATCAGGCTCTGGTCTCATGCTTTCGTGAATTGATGGTTCAACATTATTTTCTAAATCAGATTTCAGTGTATCTTCACTAGATAGGTTGAAGGAATCATGAACTACGGAGTCAAGCTTATCAACAGAGCAAATAGTAGCAGCATCCTCTATAGGATGTTTCATGGCATCAAATATATTGAACTCTACGACCTCCCATCAAATTCTAGTGGTAGACACCCACTAGCTAGATCTATCCTAGTGTTAGTTGTTCTCATGAAGGGTCTACCTAGCAGTATGGGTTTTGCTTATCCATCATGTTCCATAACTAAGACAAGAAGTCACCAGGGAAAATTAGCTTGTCAACCATAACTAAAACGTCCTCAACTATTCCTTTCGGATAAACTATGGACCTACAGCTAGTTGAATTACTATTCTAGTTTCCTACAAGGGTGCTAGTCCTAATAGTTTTTACAAAGAATACGGAATCATATTAATGGATGCACCTAGATCTAACATAGCCTTTTCAAATGAGTCTCACCTATGTGACAGGGAATGCTTACCATACCGGGATCACTATGCTTCTTGGGCATACGCCTTTGAACCACAGCCGGCACTTGCTCGCTCACTGTGATCTTTTGCTGTCCTTTTAATCTCTGGTTCCTTTTCACCATGCATAGTTACTTCAAAAACTTGGCGTACCGAGGGACACTCTTGATTAGTTTAAGCAGTGGAATATTCACCTCACATTTGTTGAAGATCTCGAACAATTCCTTGTCGTTTTCTGGGCTCCTCGTGTCTCTCAGCACTTCAGGGAACAGTGCTGGAGGCTTCTGGGATCCAAGAGTTGGAAATTTTGGGCGCACATAATTGCTTTAGCGCAACCTGAAATCACCTCTTGGGTCTTCTATTTCCTCTTAGGTATCGGATGACGGCGTTGATTGCTTCGTTTCTGCATGCTCCGTGTCAACAGTAGTAGAGGCGCGGTCGCGCTATGTACAGGCGCGGTCGCGCGGTTCCTCTAACCCAGTGGCGCGGTCGTGCACAGTTTTCTGGAAAAAACTACCGCATTGGCGCGGTCGCGCGGCTCATGGAGCGGTCACGCGGCTCATGGGTGCGGTCGCGCGGCTCCTAAGAATCGCATGTGGGGTCGTGCATTTTAGGGCGCGGTAGCACATGTGGTTCTGCAACAATTTCTTCCTCTTCCGTCAAAGGAGGCCTGTCCAAGTTCTTCTCGCTTCTTAACACTGCAACGCTGATATTTCTACTGTCTGGGCTCACCAATTCGTGATGAAAAAAGGCTTGGCCTCTTCTATAACATCAACCCTCTACGCTAGACTAGCGATCATCTGAGAGCACTAGCAAAACCCGCGGTTATTGTGGTGGTAATTTCCGCGAATGGATCTGTAGTTTGCGGCTAGATTCTTAGCACCAAATGGTTAAGAGTCTTTTGCACTCCGTATGCCTCATTTGTGAGTCCTGTTGGGATTTCTGCTCTCTCGGTGAAGGTTGTCTCATGGCTCTTAGTGTTTTACACCATATAACGCAGTCTCTCCATGGCATCCTCAGAACTTCTGTAAAAAAACATCTCCACCACAGGCAACATCAAGCATTCTCCTCTCTGAATTTAGTAGCCCATTAATTACAAAAATTGTCAAATCATCTTCATCGTGTCCATGAAAGGGGAAGCCTGCAACTAACCAATCGAAACGTTCCACATAGCCGTAAAGGATTCCTCGTCCTGCTGTGCAATCTAAGAGATTTCTCTTTTCAATGCATTGACTTTTGCGGATGGGAAATATTTATTTAGGAACTACCTACTCAGCTTCTCCCAGCCAGATAAAGACCTCTCAGGTAAGTGATAATACCAGGCCCGTGCACTGTCTCTCAGTGTGAATCCGAATGCCCTTAGCTTGATATGCTCTTCTGTGATGTTTCAAGGTTATGTGTACATGCAGGCGTCGTGGAATTGTTTGAGGTGCATTATTGGATCCTCTTAGGACAGACCATGAAAAATGGGAAGCAGCTTAATCAGCGCAGGTTTAAATTCGAATGTTGCATCGCTCGAGAAGGGCGGTAGGATCACTGCCTGATGTTGCCGTTCCATGTTGAAGTTTACACGATCCCTCATTTTCCGACCGCTTGCTGGTTTGCCATTCTTGCACTAGAGTTGCTTCTACCTTCCCGAGTTAACTCAACAAGAAGGTAATAAGTAGTACAGGTGCTGACTAGTGAAAGGTCAGCACCAAGGTCAATCAGATAAAAAACAAAAGAAAATAAATTTGACTCCCCAGTAACGGCGCCAAATTTGACGAGCCAAAAAACGTGTGTCGTTATGCTCAATCAAATATAAAATGCCTATCCACAACTCTAGCTAGTAGAGTGGTAAGAAAGGGTCGATCCCGCGAGGAGTCATGGATTCAATTCTTATATAGTTAATACGATTGATAATCTAAGTAACCAAAAGGGGGGATTTCAAATGAGTAAATCTAATTAAAGAATTCAAGTAAATAATAGTTAAGAGAATACACTCCGTTCAACCAACATCAACACAACAGATTACCAGGTTGATCATCGACAATCTATAAATCCTAAGTTCAAGAATCCATGTGGTTGTCCTAAATCATGTTCTGATATAGCTATTAGTCCAACTAGTCCTAATAGCACTTAATAAACCTATAACTCTGAAACTATCAGGATTAAATAACCTAGCAGCAAAAAGATCAGGAATGGATAGGTGCATGAAATATCCTTGACTCAAGATTGATATTAATCCTGCATTCAAATCTCTACAATCACAAAGTCAACTACCCAAGTGATTGCTATGCTACCTAGTGGTCAGACTCTCCAACTCGGATAAGTCAGACCTAGCAGTATGAATCAATCTAATCTACCTAGGAGGCCAATCTAGATAGACAAATCCAATTCAATCAACAATTAATGCAAGAGAGAAGAAACAACTCAAACCATGGAATAGAACAAAGGTAGAATGTCTTACAAACCAAGTTGATCCGAAGGTTTCAACGATTTAACAAAGTGCAAGAAAACTAGTGAAGCATAGTTCCAAGTACGTAGGAAAATGACAAGAACAAGTGATAATCCAAATGTAGGCAGCCCTAATCCTATATAACCTAAGACTGCACTCTAAAACCTAGAAATGAAGGGAAAAGGGCCCAGAATAAACAACATCTCATGAAGCCCAACAAGTGTCCGACCCAACGTGGGTGCGGTCACACCAAACTCAGCGCGTTCGCGCCTTTGTATCTGATGTCTACGGCTGGAAGCGTGGTCGCGCGATTCGAGACGCGATCGCGTCACTGGCTCTGCAGCCTCACGCGGTCTCTCTCCTAGGTGCGCGGTCACACCACTTCCCAACTTTGCCCTTTACTTGGTGATTTCCTCTAAAATATGATGTATAATGCCTTGCGAACTCCGAGCACCAAATTGCCCCTAAATTTTCACTCTTCTGCCTCTGAAAGACGTTAAGGATCACTGCCAATGTTGTATTAAACATCGCTTATCACTCGTGTCTGGATCGGGTGCTCACAACTCTGCTAATACAGCTCATAACTCCTCTGAATGTGTGATAAATCATGTGAATTAAACCATCATGATTGGCTAATTTCAAAAACCACATACTTAGACCGTTACTCATCCTGAGTAAGCAAAACTCAACTCTCTTAAGGTAGCGCAAATGGTCTCAGAAAGTACAAACAAAAATGACTTCACAATCTTCAACAACTAGTCATCATAATCCTATAACAAAGATAGATGTGAATAGACAATAAGACCAAAGACAAAACCTCTCTATAGCTCATGAGTTGCTAATCCCGAACTCTCCTTATGATCCTCTTCTTATGTCACCTCGCCACAATGAAGAAAGTTATATATCACACTTTTTTCTTTCTATCATTTTTCTTAGTCACCTATTCAAAATTTCACCTAGCCACTCCTCTTCTTTTAGGCTCACATAGTCTCACATCTCTCATAATCTCATATTACACCAATCTAGACCGTCCAGGTTACATGCTTATTGCATGAATTGACCCAAAGGTTTTTCTAAACATCCCATGATTTCGATTGCCTTTTTTCTTTTTATGGCCTTTTCATTTTTTAAAGTTTTTTTCTAACAAATGCGATATTTACAGACTTAATAAACACGAAACTATAACAAAGATAGTCCTAATTATGAATTCAAAAACTGACTCAACAAAACTACGAAAAAACTAGTGCAGAATATACAATGATGAACTATCTCTCTCCCCATTCTTAAGTTCTGCATTGTCCTCAATGTTGATATCAGACACAAAAGAAAGGAAAAGGAAATAAAAATTAAACATCTAGACTAAAAGGGAACGAATCGGAAACAACCCATGATTTGAAGAACTTTATCGATGAAAAATTGAACCAAATGGACTAAGGCACCCGGGAGGTGGGCGCGGGTCACTGTAACAATGAGCGCAGGGCTCGACATAAAAGACGCGGGTTGCGGATCAGATTCTATGGGGAAAAAACGACTTCGTTACTCAGGGATGAAAGACTTTTCTCTACTCAAATTGTGACAAATGGTAGATGATGGTGTGAAACCAAGACAAAGGATGTGAAACCTTAAATCTGCGACATGGAAAAGAAAGATAGTACAACATTGTCGGCGCAAGAAATGGTGTGATCCAAGGGAGGCAACGATGTTAGGTAGGGAAAAAAGAGGAAATATGATGGAAGTGATAGTGTAACGAAAGATGATTCGGTTTGTGCCTCCAGACATCTTTTTTCACCTTTTCTTATCTCTTAGCCTTTTTCTTCTTCTTTTTTCATTTTCTAACTACGAAATCCTCACAAACAATTACAACTACCGACAAGAATTTTCTCTAACACACAAGACAACAACTAAAAATAAGGCACAAAAAGTGAAGAACCTCCTAAGTTCTCCCCTCATACTTAGATAAATTTCGGTCCTCCATACAGCAAAAGAGGACTATATAATAAGGGAAAGAAAAATAGCAAGGCTCACTAAGCTGGGAAATGGGTGAACTGTAGCACCGACTGTTATGTGTGAAGCTCATCCATATGCCCGTGTGTGTCTCAGTGTAGTTGTATCATAGTTTTCTCAAGTCTGTACTGGCGTGTCAGTAATTCCGGAATGAGCTCGTCAACACATTGCGTCCCTGTGTGTGGCCAATAATCAGTTAATTCCTTATTCGCATCACTCCTTGCAATGTGTGGATGGGGTTGACCTCGAGTTGTACCTTTTTCCTCTATACTCTATGCATCGTCTAACATTTGTGCCTCTAAAGTCTGTGCTATAGATGGGATATAGTAGTCGCTGGTAGTGGGTCCTAATGGAAATGCTCTTGGAAGCCGGACCTGATGGCTCTTAGAAGTGTAGGAGAGCCAAAAACATGTATTGGTCATTCAACATTGTGATACATCCACCTCTTTTCAGTCGATCCAAATTGTAGAAAGTTGGTTCGACTTCTTTCTCCTCCGTTTGGAGCGGTATATCGCAGATTTTGGTAATGGAACCCAAAACCGTGCCTTGATGCATCACTTGACGTTTTGCTAGGTTCTCCAGTTGTTGTAAGCTCTAGAAAAACAACGATACATGACATGGAGTAATACTTGACTGCACGTCAGGCACCAGATGTAACACCAGTCATTATGTTATAGCCGGTTGATGTTGGAGTGTCTGAAAATTGTTGTAGTGACCAATTTGCATGTCAACCTAAGTGCATGATGTGTGATCTAGTTGTTGTTCTTGTCGCTCACCCGGAACTCAGAGCATGTGAGCAATCTCAAAAAATCAAGGGGCTCAAAAACTTGAATTAAAGACAATCCTGGTGTAGGATCCTTCGTGACCCCTAAGATCTCTCTCAGCTCATCTATTAAACATTGTATTCGGTTTTATCATAACCGAATGTGCAAGAATTAACTTCCTTGTTACCTTCTGGATTGACTTGAAACTATAGGACGAAAAAAGTGACAAACTGGATGGAAACAGATGTGAGGCACGAATGGCTGATATCCATGAAACCGATTAAACCTCCATGGTCGAATAGTTGATAAACTTACTCGTTGAAACCCATCTGTGGTAAAACTAACCAGCTTGTAACATTGCTTGGTACCACAAGCTTATTTATGGCTTTCAACTTCTTAATCTAGTCTCTCTCCTTGGTGAAACACTTCTTCCCTCTCTTGGTCACCATTAGGCTCGATAGATATTATTGAAAGGAGGTCAGACTGGGTACTTGCTTTTAACCAAGATAGGTTCAGAAAACTCCAAGGACATTAACACGGATCGTGGTAAAAGAACGCGCATATCGCATCTCGGCTTCTATTGAAGAGACAAGGAACTCAGGACTACGAGCGCGGGTCACGACAAGAATTGGCACGGGGCACAACAATTAAGGCACAGGGCATGGTGCTGATATTCTCGTCTCTCCCTATTGGAAAATACTCCAACTTTGATTTTCAAACTCAGGGAAGTTGCATCAACACGAACTTTATTTTGATCTCTTGTAAACTCAATTGAATAACTAGTTTGGGAAGGTGGAAGGTTGGATATGAGTGTGAATTTGGGGATGATGGTGGTAATGGAAGGATAATGGAGGAGGGTTTGTGGTGTTGATGAAGGAAGGTGGTCAGGGATGTCGGCGCGGGGCTTGACAGGAATTCCACGGGACGCGGCGACGGCGTGGGGTGGAAATTGGGATTTTGAGTTAGGAGCTTTTGGAGATTAGGTTTTATATATTTGGGGAGGCTGATTATTGAGGAGATGGGATTTTATAGTTTTAGGGGTAATGTGGTAATTGTGAGTTAAAAGTAAATCTATCGTAACTACTTGAAATCTAATCTAATATTTCCTCCCCTTGCTTGTTTGATAAGGAATGCACCTCCCCCTGTGGGCAAGCGGTTTGACTTGTAGGGACTTGAATGCCTTTTCTGTACATATAAGTTAGCACATCAAAAACAAACAAATGAGGTTAACTTTGAAAAAATTCCTAAACTACTCCTAATCTAACTATCTCTGGTTGTCTCCTGAGCATCACCTTGGTTTGCCTCGTGGCTCGATGTATATCATTGCTCTTCCTCTAGCTGGGCTCGTTGGGCTTACATGGTCCTGTGCTCTCATATAGCTCATGAATAAACCAAGTCTGACAAGGTTTGAACCTTACACCCTCTTGGACCATAACTATTGGTATCTCGAAATAACTCTCGTCCTCTCCCACATACTCTGTGTAATCCAAGGGTTTCCTCTCCCTCTTGAGACATACCTACACATCATCGAAACCACAACGTGCTGACATGTTGTCTTCAAATCACTATCCTCAAGCTCATCATCTATTGATCTCTCTCTTAGCATTCAAAACACCTTCTTATTATCATTTTTCATATTAGGTTCTTCCCAATCTTTAGAATGTTTATGAATTTCAAATTCTTATGATTTTATTTTTTATGTTGTACTTTTCACTTACATTCTTTTCATACAAAGGTGTCCATCTCTTGGATCATCTGTATCTAAATGCCTATAGTCACTATCAATGGATTTCTAGCATGCTTAGAAATGTCCTCATCTATGAGCTTATCCTTTTTAGGGCTATCAATGGAATTTAATATATCTAAAAGTATTGTCACAAGGGATTCGGAATAGATATACTGACCGTGTATAGTGAATTGTGACTAATAGAGTTCAAGTCGTGACAATGTATCTCGACTTGTTCTTTGTTAGTTTCCACTATTACATTTCCATGTTTAACATTAATATTCATGCCAACAGTTTTCATGAATGGCGTACCTAACATAACAGGTGAATTAATATTGCTGGCAAATTTTGGATATAGAAGTCTCCTGGAAACTTGAGTCTCTCCACCCCTACTAACACATCCCGAACTACACCTTTCAGGTGGACACAAGTTCCATCTGCTAAGTGTACTTGCAAATTAGTGTTTTACAATGGTGGTAGACCCAGATAATCTTATATATTGGATGGTATGATATTAATTGATGCTTCTAGATCTAGCATGGATTATTTATGAACTTCAAACCAAGAGTGAATGGGATAAAGTATGTACTTGAATCATCACACTTGACTGGAAGTCCTTCCTTCAGTTTAGCTGCCATTGATCTCTTATCCCTTTCTTTCTCCATCCTCTCGACATATGGAGCTTTGTTGGGGTCTTTCTTCATTTCCTCTAGCCTCTCCTTCCCTGAGTTATAGGTTGCCATTTTATAATATATGTGATACACATCTTCGGAACAACGTGGCTTAGCTTGTCTTGGGGCTCTTCGGAGGTGGCACTCTCAGAACCAGTAATGCGGTGTAGGACATTAGGGTCCCCATGGTGCAGCAATAAAGGTGCGGTCTTGTAGGCTTCGGAGGCTCAAGTGTTCCTC
>NW_027367202.1:0-60805 GCF_046119375.1 Phyllobates terribilis | reverse complement strand
CTAGTTGGAAAGAATGTGATTGGTCTGAAATGGGTGTTCAGGACCAAATACAAAACTGATGGGAGTGTTCAGAAACATAAGGCAAGACTAGTAGCTAAGGGATATGCATAGAAAGAGGGCATAGACTTTGAAGAAACTTTCTCATCAGTAGCTCGTTTTGAAACTGTGAGATTGGTGTTGGCAATTGCAGCTCAGAAACATATTTATGTGTACTAGTTTGATGTAAAATCAGCCTTCCTTAATGGGGAACTTCAAGAAGAAGTCTTTTTTGAGCAACCTGAAGGCTTCATCAAGAGAGGTGAAGAGAAGAAAGTGTTGAAGCTGCACAAAGCACTCTATGGGCTAAAGCAGACCCCTAGAGCATGGTACAACAAGATAGATGAGTTCTTTGTGAGAAATGACTTTGACAGAAGTGAGAATGAGACAAATCTCTATGTTAAAAGGGAAGGAGATCAAAGCTTCATAGTGGTGTGTCTTTATGTTGATGACATTATCTATTTTAGCAACTCAGAAAAGTTCTTGATCGCATTTCAAGGTGTGAAGAAGTTAGAATTTGAGATGACTGATCTTGGATTGCATCAGTACTTTCTTGGTTTGGAAGTGAAGCAACGAGAGAAAGGAATCTTTCTATTTAAGGAGAAGTATGCCCGAGACATGGTGAAGAAGTTCCACATGGAGAAGAGTGACAGTGCAGTCAGTCCCATGAACACAAATAACAAGCTTCAGAGAAATGATGGGACCGAAAATGGTGATGAGAAGCTTTTTAGAAGCTTGAACTACCTCACACACACAAGGCCTGATATAGTGTTTAGTGTGATTGTAGTGTCAAGATTTATGCACTCACCATCAAGGCAACATCTTGGAGCTGCAAAGAGGATCTTGAGGTATGTTTCATGAACATCACGAAAGGGAATCCTCTATGAATGCAAGAAAGAAGTGAAACGTGAAGGGCACACACATAGCGATTGGACAACCAGTTTAGATGACAGGAAGAGCACCTCTGGGTCAGTATTCGGTCTAGGCTCAGGAGCAGTCACTTGGAGTTCAAAGAAGCAAGAGACCACATTCCTATCATCAAGTGAAGCAGAGTATGTAGTTGCTTGTGTTGCTGCAAGACAAGTTGTCTAGTTGATGAAGATGGTAAGAGATCTTTGTTGTGAGCAAAAGGAGCCAACCATGATATGGTGTGACAATTAGTAGCAATAGCAATGGCTAAGAATCCTGCATTCCATGCTCGAATTAAGCACATAAAGATCAAGTACCACTTCATCAGGAAGCTGGTAATGGATGAAGTTGTTACTCTCAAGTTCTGTGGAACCAATGATCAAGATGTAGACCTGTTCACCAAAGCATTGTGCCAGATGAAACCTGAGTTCTTTTCAAAGAAGATCGGAATGATAAAGTTGGACTCAAGGGATTGTGTTGAGTTTTGATTACCAGCTTAGTCTATATTATATAGCATAGTTATGTTATTTGAGTCAGTTCATCCGTAGCTATTAGTAAGGAGTTAGTTAGGCAATTTGAGCAATTGTTTTTTTCTTTTGTTGATTAATTAAGTCATGATCGAGTCCACTAGGTGAACGTGTAGTGTGGAGGCAGTTAGAGTTTTTTTGGTCTTTGTATGCTCATATAGAGTAGTTCAATTATTGAATGAAGTGTGGAAGTTTGTAGTCACTTTCTATTATTGTTTTCAATCTCGTTTCTCTTCCAAACTCTTTCACACTCGTCAATAACACTGAGGGTACATTTCTTAAACAATTTCCAATTCTTCATGTTCTAGAACGATCTACACTTTTCAAGTATCTGTATCCATAAACCATTTGTCAAATTCTGATTTGATGTGATAGCATGCATTTTAGTCTAGTTTAGGTCATGTTTATTTCGTCTTAGTAGAGTGGTTTTGCGTTCTTTATAGTCTTGTTTTATCTTATTTTCATAGTTTTCTTCGTAGAGTCGGTATCTACTCTCTTGTTGATGATTATAGGTGATTTGGAGGCATTATTAGTGGAGATCATAAGCATCCATGGAATGGTGTTCGATGTCAATGAATAAGCGAGGTGGGAACCTAAGGAAGAAGGGCTCAAGGAAGGACGGGAGCAAGCCAATGGAATAGTGTTGAGCGAGCCACCCCAGAGGGATACTCGGGTAGATACTCGGCCGAGTATGAGGTCGAGTATCCACCCATTGCCTCCATCTCAGAGGCTTACTCGGCCCACTACTCGTCCGAGTACCGGGCCGAGTAGCGGACCCTTTCCGAGATTTTGTGTTTGCCTTGGAACTCTTGGACTTCTTTGGGGGTTTCTTTTGGATGGCCTTTGGATAGTTATAAAAGGGGTTTTAGAGCATGTTTAGGGATCCATCTATCCACCTCCCTCTCTATCTCTCTTTAGTTATTTTGAAAGACCTAGTTTTGCAATTTGTGGCAATTATTGAAGATTTCTCAAGGATTGGAGTTTTATGTTCTAGATTGAATCAAGTATTTCTCTTATTCTCATCTAGATCTATGAATTTCTCTATTCTTATGATGTTTTGATTGTTTCTCCCATTATGCATAGCTAAATCCATATTTCTAGGATTGGGGTGATCCAACAATGAATTGGTAGATTTTATTCTTGTATTTGTCTTTTAAAGCATGGATTCTTGTTTGATTTGATTCTAGGGTTTTTATTAAGATTGAGATTATCAATTAGAATTCTATTAGGTTGAGTCTGAAAGGAGATACCTATAAATTTCAATTAGACATGGCATGAGTCTGAAAGGAGATTGTTTATGTTGGATTACCTAGAATTAAACCCGAATAGACTTGTTTGTTCTTGTGGATATATAAGTAATCATAGAAACCTAGGTTAGGTTGGACTAAATAGAGCACGGAAGTGGAAGTTAACCCGGTCTAGTTCTAGTTTCTAAGTGCCTATTAGTCTGTGCTTGATTAACTTTGCACGACAGTGATTGTTAGTTGGAGTTTAGATACGTCTACTATTGTCTGAAAGGAATTAGTAGATATATTTGATTGCTTACCGTCAAACAAAGTCCATGCTATTATTTGATAAACGCATCTTGTAATCTACCAAGGAGTTGTTGTGGTGATCCTTGATCCTAGATATTTCTCATTCACGTATCCTTCCAAAAGTTGCGTTTTCTCATTTCCTTAGCATAATCATCATATTATCTTATTAAGACTTAGCTTACCAGTTTAGTTACAAAAGATACTACTTTTGTCCTTGTGGGAACGACACTTGAAAAGTTACAATTGATCCCATATGCTCGTGGGTAGGTTTAGCCCTATCAATTTTTTGGCGCCGTTGTCGGGGACATTAGCTAGTATTAGTTGTATCCTACAACTGGTTCGACTAAGTCTCTTGTGTTATTTGATCCTTTTATCTTGTCTTTGATCTCAGGTTTGTTACCTTCTCATGAGACGTGTTCTAAGCGCTAATAATCTCAACGACTTTGATCCTGAACCTGAGCGTGCTTTTCACTTGAGAAGGAGACAACAACGTGATCTTATTGATCAAGAGATGGCTGGGAATGGCAATCAAGATCAGCCGATTAACGCCCTAGATCAGCCACGTATGACTTTAGGTGACTATGTGACACCTAATCACCGAGGGCAAGTTTCAGGTGTGGTTCGACCTCCTGTGACCGCTCGTAACTTCGAACTCAAACGCTCTTTGATCAACATGGTTCAACAAAATCAGTTAGGGGTTTGCCGTCTGAGAATACACACCTACATTTGGCCACTTTCACTAAGCGTTTGGATACGATGAAGATCCATGAAGTGAGTCAAGATGCACTCTTCTTATGCACATTCTCGTTCTCTCTAGGAGATAGAGCAAAGGCTTGGTATAATGCCATACCTCTTGGCTCCATTACCACTTGGGATGAGTTAGCTAATGCATTTCTCACCAAATATTTTCCTCCTAAGAAGACCACCGAGATGAGAAATCAGATTCTAGCCTTCCAAATGAAAGATGCTGAGTCTCTATATGAAGGTTGGGAAAGGTTCAAGGAATTGTTGATGTTGTGCCCTTATCACGGGCAAGAGAAGTGGACTTTGCTACACGTCTTCTATAATGCAGTTGACAGTTCTACCAGACTCATTATTGATGCTTCAGCTGGAGGTAGAATAATGTCAATGGATGTTGAGGAAGCATGGAATTTGATTGAAGATACCGCACAACATTCTCATTTTATCGTGATGCTCGGTCACATTCTAAGAAAGTGGCCGGGATATATGAGGTGAATGCTGATACACACCAACAAGCTCAGATTGATGCTTTGCAACAAGAGATCAAGAGGCTGAATTTGGCGGTTCAAAAATCCAAAGAGTATGGGGTTGCTTCATCCTCTCGAGGTACGTCTAATGTGGATTGTCAGTTTTGTGGAGAGAGAGACCATACTATTTCATCATGCCAACAATTCAGAGCTCAAGGTGAGACAAAAGGGGAGGCCAACTATATGAGAAACTTCAATCGGGATCCTAGGAATGATAAATACTCAAATTCCTATAACTCCAGTTGGAGGAATGAAAACCAAGATTGGGGGGGGAATCAAGTTGCACCTAGAAAACCTCCCGGTTTCCATCAACGCCCCCTCCACCACAAAGTCAAGAGCGTTCTCAACCATCTGATGAGTCTACGCTTCAATTGATTATAAAGGAGCTTGTTAGTTGAGCTTTAATAGTCTTGTTAAAGCTTAATCTATTTCTCTTTGTTTTGATCATAACAAACTAATATGTTTAATGTCTTAGTGTTTTTAAGCCTTCCAGGTTATTGTGATATCTGTAAGGATGCGCTTAAGTCACTCAGAGATGCGCTTGACTGGTTTCAGTCGCGCTTAACACCAAGCGGAGAAAGTAAGTTTCGCAAACGGTGTTTAATAAATCCATCAGATCAAGAAGTAAGAGTGATCGAGCTTCGAGGGCGTAGAGACGCGCTTGAATGAAGTTGAAGAAGATTGACCACGAGGTTCCACTAAAGCTTAGGGTGTGCCAGAGCGCAGAAGAACAAAATCCACACGCTAAGAAGGCTGGTAAAGCGGGAGAGTGCAAGTTGCGTGCACAGGAAGGTGCGAGAAGAACTTCACACTCTTTGGGACGCTACTTCAGGGATCGCCAGCGTGGCAGGAGTTTGTTAGAGCTTAAAGCACACGGATTGCTTATGTGGCGTGGATCAACACATGAAGAACAAAACCAATTCACTCCAAGCCGTTGATTAATTCTGGTGAAGTGATCAAGGCACACGGATTGATGAGGTGGCATTGTGCTTAGTCTTTGTTTGTTACACGAATTGAGTTATAGGTTAGCTTAAGGATTGTGTATAAATAGAGTACTCTTGCATTCACTCTAGGTATTGCAAACTGAGAGAATATAGGAAGCTAGAGAGAGCTTAAGAGATATATTGGTTTGTAATCAGAGAGTGTTGAGAGTGTCTTCTTGTCTTCAGAGCTGAACTCCAAGTATTGTAAATAGAGGGCTTACGAGTGAGCTTCAAGTGTTGAAGCGAGAGATTGTAATACTTTCTTAATCAATATAAGTGTAGTGGTGAGTTTTATCCCGAGTCAGCTAGTGACTTAGGGTTCTCACAGTTTGGAAATTCTTGTGTGTGCAAATATAGGTGCGCTTTAACAACTTAAAGCGCACTTTATTGTCTGTCTAACCTTTTCCGCACTTAAGGACTTTATTAAACTCATTACTAATAGTTCGTCATAGGTTAAGCGCAACCCAAGTATTCAAGCGCAATTGAAGTCTTGTTAAGCGCAACTAAGGCTTAATGTTAGTGACAATGAACAATAGCTGATCAAACACGTGTTTTCTACAGAGCTACAGAATATAAACAGAAAATGGACAGTCATGATAGCTTTCATGCTCAATATGCCAAGATTCTCCTAGGCAACATGGTCAACTCCCGGGCCAAACTGAGGCCAATCCAAAAGGGAAAATCAATGTTGTGTCCTTGAGGAGTGGGCGACAACTTGAGGATCCTAAGATGATGGATCTTAAGAAATATGTGGCTATAGAAGATTCCGAAGAGGTTGTGGTTCAAGAGAAAGAGCAAAAAGAAGAGCCCAAGTATGTGCCACCACCACCTTACAAGCCTCCTCTTCCTTTCCCACAAAGGAGAGCCCAAGCTCAGCTAGATCGTCAATTTGGAAAATTTGTGGAGGTGTTGAAGAAACTTTGCATCAACATTCCCTTCACCGAAGCTCTCAAGAAAATGCCAACCTATGTGAAGTTCTTGAAGGAGATTCTATCTAACAAGAGGAACCTTGATGATTACCACACTATTGCTTTGAGTCAAGAATGTAGTGCTCTCATCCAAAACAAGTTACGCCTAAGCTTGAAGATCCGGGCAGCTTTAATGTTCCTATGATGATAGGAAGAGTACGTTCAACACTTTGTGCGATTTGGGTGCTAGTGTGAGCATCATTCCTCTTTCCATATGTATAGAGCTTGATCTCGTAGAGCCTACACCGGTGAAGATGACCTTGCTCATGGCCGATAGATCTACAACACGCCCGTTTGTATTTTGGAGGACATTCCCAATCCAGATCGGCAAGTTCTACATCCCAATTGATTTCATTTGTCCTAGATATTCCCGTTTGATTCTCCTATTCCAATAATAGTGGGACGACCCTTCCTTGCTACCGCGGGTGCTCTTATTGATGTGAAGCAGGATGTTCCCTCCTTCAATATTGGGGTAGAGAAAATGGAATTCAAGCTTTCTAAGGTTGTGAAGCAGCCTGATTTTGAGGATGATGTATCTAGCTTTGATATGGTTGACAAAGAAACTAATAGCATGCATTTTAGTCTAGTTTAGGTCATGTTTATTTCGTCTTAGTAGAGTCGTTTTGTGTCTTTCTAGTCTTGTTTTATCTTATTTTCGTAGTTTTCTTCGTAGAGTCGGTATCTACTCTTTTGTTGGATGATTACATGTGATTTGGAGGCATTCTATTGGAGATCATGAGCGTGCGCGGAAAGGTGATCGAACAAGGAGATTAGCAAGGAAGGAACCGAGCAAAGAAGGGAGAAAGGAAGGACGAGACAAGCCATTACGAAGTGAAGATGAGGAGCAGAACTCAGAGGGATACTCGGCCTGTTACTCGGCCTAGTACCCGCCCACGTAGCCAGCCACCACAAGGAGCATCAGAGGATACTCAGCCTGTGAATCGGCCGAGTATCCGCCCGAGTAACCCCACCAGAGCCACCAGAGACCTACTCGGCCCGTTACTTGGCCGAGTATCGGCCCGAGTAGCCGGCCCCTCTTCCGAAAATGCTTCTTTTGCCTTGAACTCTTTGACTTCTAGGGGGTTACTTCTGGGGAGGACCTTTAGAGTAGAATAAAAGGGGGAATCAAACCATCCATCCATCCTCCCTCTCTATTTCTCTATTGTTAATTTCAAGACCTAGTTTATGCTACTTTGTGAAGATTGTTGAAGGCTTTTCAAGAATTGTTGTTCTATGTTCTAGATCGAATCAAGTAATCTCTTATTTCTCTTCTAGATTTATGATCTCTTTATTCTTATGGAGTTTTTGATTGATTATCTCATTATGCATAGCTAGATCCATCGTTCTAGGATTGGGGTGATCCCATCAATGAATTGATAGATTATCTTCTTGTGTTTGTCTTTGAAAGCATGGAATCTTGTTTGATTTAATTTTAGGGTTCTTATTGAGGTTGAGATTATCAATTAGAATTTCTATTAGGTGAGTCTGAAAGAAGATACCTATAGATTTCAATTAGACACGGCATGAGTCTGAAAGGAGATTGTTTGTGTTGGATTTCCTAGAATTGAACCCGAATAAACTTGTTTGTTCTTGTGGAGATATAAGTAATCATAGAAACCTAGGTTAGGTTGGACTTAATTGAGCACCGAAAGTGGATGTTAACTCGGTCTAGTTCTAGTTTCTAAGCGCCTATTAGTCTTTGCTTGATTAAACTTGCCCGAAAGTGATTGTTGGTTGGGGTTTAGATATGTCTACTTTTGTCTGAAAGGAAATTGGTAGATACATTAGATTGCTTACCATCAAACGAGTCCATGATAATATTTGATAAACGCATCTTGTAATCTATCAAGGAGTTGTTGTGGTGAACCTTGATCCTAGATATTTCTCATCCATATATTTTTCGAAGTTGTGTTTTCCTAGTTTTCGTAGCATAATTACCAAATTCTCCTTATTACGACTTAGCTTACTAGTTTGATTGCAAAAGATACTACTTTGTCCTCGTGTGAACGACACTTGAAAAGCTACAATTGATCCCATACGCTTGTGGGTAGGTTTAGCCCTATCAGCAACCCAAGAATCTTTGATGGCCATTTTGATTGATGATCCGTTGGAGTATTGCTTGACTGAGAGTGTGACCGAAACTGACAATATAGAGCTACTTGCTGATGTGCTCTTAGAATTCGAATCTGGTACGAGGTGCATGAGACCGTATTTGAGACCCTATCTAGTGAAGACGTCTCCCCCATGGAGGAGACTCAAGAGGCACCAAAAGTGGAGTTGAAGACTCTTCCATCCAATTTGAGGTTGAAGGAGGATCTTGATCCGGGGGATAGTGGCCATCTTCTCCGTCTACCTAATATGGGAAGAGTTTCTCTTAAAGGTCGACCTCCTCCTCGACCACCTTCCCAAGAGTAGTTTATTGTGAGTACTTCTCTTCCTTTTGCTCTTTAATTATACATTGGGGACAATGTTAGTTTTGAGATTGGGGGAGGGGAGTATTTTCTGTTTTGCATTGCATGTAGGTTGTTTAGAATTGCATTTTTCGTTTTTTTCTTTTGATTTTTTTTGCTTTTGTGTCAGTTTTCACGTTTCTCCTGCATGTTCCTTTGTGAGTTCTTAGAATGGTGCATTGACTGTGAATCCTTTTAATATGCCTTAGTTGTTAATATTACAATTGCATTATGATGATGATATGATTGATCACACCTTTGACATTGACCTGATCATGTGGACTTTGATTAAGATACATTAGAATCGAGACTCTAGATAATTGTCTTAGTGCGCTTGTTTGCCTTTCTTGGACTACATTTGCAAAGTCCTCTTATTTCTCATGAGTGAACTCTCTTTGTTTGTTATCTTTAGAACTTGCTTCTAAATCTCTTTGAGACTGCATATAGGACTAAAAGTGCATCACATTTGATTGAGACATTTTTATTTTTATGAGCCCGTATTATCCTTGACTACCCTTGAATTGGTATCCTTCTCTTGTAGCCCTTTGAGCCTTATAGCCTTTCTTTGTTAGCTCCAGAAAAGTAATCCGAGACTACATTCAATGCAAAACAGAAAATACTCCCCTCCCCCAAGCTTGGGGGAGGGGAGTATTTTAGTGTTGTTTAGTGTTGCATTTTGATTCCCCCCCAAGCTTGGTTTTGATTCCTCCAACCGGAGTTATAGGAATTTGAGTATTGATCATTCCTAGGTCCCCGATTGAAGTTGTTCATGTAGTTCACCTCCCCTTGTGCTTCACCTTGAGCACCGAATTGTTGGCATGATGAAATAGTATGGTCACCCTCTCCACAAAACTGGCAAACCACACTAGACGTAACTCGAGAGGATGATCCGGCCCCATTCGCTTTAGATTTTTGAATCGCCAAAGTCAACCTCTTGATCTCTTGTTGCATAGCATCTATCTGAGCTTGTTGGTGAGTTTCAGCATTCACCCCATACATCCTGGCCGCTTTCTTAGGATGTGACCGAGCATCATTATAGTAATGAGAATGTTGTGCGGTATCTTCGATCAAATTCCATGCTTCCTCAACATCCATTGACATTATTCTACCTCCAGTTGAAGCATCAATAATGAGTCTAGTAGAACTGTCAACCGCATTGTAGAAGACGTGTAGCAAAGTCCACTTCTCTTGACCATGATGAGGGCACAACATCAACAATTCCTTGAACCTTTCCCATCCTTCATATAGATAATCATACCATGCTCTGGGAGATTGTCGGTGTCCATATAGAGCTTTGTCGAGGAAGAACACATGGCCTGGGTGATATTTGTCTTCAAATCCCGGAGGCTGCTTCATATACATTTCCTCATTCAGGGTACCATTTATAAAGGATGTCTTGACGTCCATCTGATAGAGCTTGAAGTATTTGAGAGTTGCAAAGGCAATCAAAAGACGAATGGCCTCTAAGACTGTCTTGATGTACATCTGATAGAGTTTGAAGGATTTGTGAGCTGCAAAGGCAATCAAAACACGAATAGCCTCTAAGCGAGGTACTGGAGCGTATGTCTCGTAATAGTCATCCCTTATTGATGATTATAACCTTGAGCTGCTATCCGCGCTTTGTTTCGAATCACATTCCCTGAGTCATGGAGCTTGTTTTTGAATACCCAATGCGTGCCAATCACTGTCTTGTTGGGAGGCCTGGGGACGAGTCTCCAAACCTTGTGTCGCTCGAAATCCATAAGATGTTCGTGCATCGCAACAATCTAGTCAGGATCCAAGAGGGCTTACTGGACATTCTTCGACTTGATTAGGGAAACAAAAGCATGAAAGGCTACTAGGTTGTTGATGGAGGAACGAGTGAAGACTTTGTCTGAGAAAGGAGTCACGATTTGATCTACTGGATGAGCTTTCTTCTGCTGATAATTTCTCGTGACCATTATAGTGGCTTCCGGGAAATCACCGGGCGAAGATGGAGTGATCTGTGAAGAAGAAGCACTTCAGGAGCTGGCTAAAACAAGAGGGAGGCTCACTGAAGTCTGTGAAGGTTGGGATGCAGCCTTCTTGGATCTCGTTGCATTCTTTGGAGGTCTCGCTGAACCCTTCTGAGGTCTCATGGAGACTTGTGGAAGGCTCGTTGAAGATGAATTGGGCAGCGCTTCAGCGGGATGGGGTCCCGCTTCAGTGATAGAAGGTCCCAATTCGCTTTCAGCGAGAGTTGTGTCCTCTGTGTTAGGCAACTCACCTTATGTATTCTCTTCCTATGGATCTTACTGAGCGACATCTTGAACTTGATCTGTGGTGTGTCTATCTTCTTTAGCACCCTCATGCTAAGAATAAGGGGCTGCTTGGGTGTCCTCATCATCATCACTTTCAGCTTCTGAAGAGGTAGCTGAAGATGTGTGATGAAGAGAACCTTGTTGAATGGGGTCCTCACCTTGAACAACGCCATCTTCATTGTCTTCATGAATAGGTCGCTCATCCAAAGTCACATGAATGCTTTCCTCAATTCTCTTTGTCCATCTATTCAGCACCATGTACGCCAAGCTAGAAGAAGCATAGCCAAGAAACACAACTTCACGTTTACGTTCATAAAATTTACCAAGATTATCCTTACCATTATTGTGGACATAGCATTTAGACCTAAATACTCTCAAGTGAGAAAGATTGGGGGTCTCCCTTTAAGCAGCTCATAGCGGGTCTTCTCCAGAATTGGCCTGAGCATAGCTCGATTGATTATGTAACAAGTCGTGCTTACAGCTTGAGCAAAGTAATGTTGAGGGAGCTCACTAGCTATAAGCATGGTTCTGGCCATTTCTTTCAGTGTTCTATTCTTCCTTTCCACCACTCCGTTTTATTGAGGCATTCTTGGAGCTGGAAAGTTGTGATTGATTCCTTTCTCCTTGCAAAATATTAGAAATTGCCCATTCTCGAATTCCAAACCATGATCTGAGTGAATGGAGCGGAGAGGGAGATCTAAAGTCTTTTTCAATAGTTATACTAAGGATGAGAACTCTTCAAAATCCTCATCTTTAGTTCTAAGAAAAAGAGTGAAAGTAAAGCGGGAAAAGTCATCAACCAACACATAGATATAACGATTACGTTCTGTGCTTTCGATTGGAATGGGACAACATAGGTCCATATGGATGAGCTCAAGTGGGCGCTTGGTAGAAATAACCTTCTTTGGGGGGGGGCTAAGGACTGTCACGTCATGTTAGAACAAGCACACTCAGAATAATGCTTCATTGAGTCGGGCCTGATCTCTACGAGGCCTCTTACTAGCTCCCTTAGTTGGAGCTTGTTGAGGAGATGTAATCTCGCATGTCCGAGGCGCTGATGCCAGAGATTTGATTGATCTTGAATGGTTGATAGATAGAGTTTTTGTCCTGTAATGAATGAGTAGTCAAACAAGTAAGTGATCTCGACCCTTAGAACTTTCATTATTACTTCTTTTGATGGAGCTTTTACCACACGCTAAGTTGTAGCGAAGGTGACTTCATTCTTGCCTTGGTCGCAGATTTGAGCGACACTCAGAAGGTTGAAATTTAAGCTTTCAACCAAGCTTACATTCCTTACTTGATCTGGAGTTAGCTGCACGCTTCTTGTTGTCTTAATCCTTCCTCGATTTTTATCTTCGAAGGAAATGTTGCCTCCTTTTCTATCTTGAAAAGAGAGTAAGAATTTTGATTCGCCCGTCATATGACACGAGCAGCCGTTGTCAATATACCATTTGCTCTTCGATGCAACCTACATTTAAGAAGAATTTATGTTTGGGAACCCATCGAAGCTTAGGCTTCGTAAAAGAATTAGTTGAAGCACCACCTAATATAGTCTTTCTAGGTCTGGCTTTAGTGGAATGTGCAATAGCTTGATAGTAAGCGGGGTCATTCAAATCTAAAACCTGTTTAGGCTTATATTTGTATGAATTATAGGGTTTGATTTTAAGCGTCCTCTTATTCACACTCTTGCACCATATGTCCATTGTTTCCACAGTGAATACAGTGCAAATTATATCTCACATAGCCATACTATCCCTTTCTTGGGCGAAATAGAGCTTTCTTCTCAAGCTTAACGTGTTGATATTGAGGATTTTTAGCTTTCTTAAGTTATAACTTGTGTGCTTTTTGTCCATGAAACCATCTTCTGGTTTCTTTGGATTCCTCTTTAAGAGCCTTCATCTTGTCCTCAAGATATTCATTCTTACTTTTGCAAGATTGAAGTTCTTCAGATAGTGAATTGATCTTTACAGTCAATTCACTAGTAAGAAGAATATCTATTGCACAAGATGGAGCTTCTTCACGAGAATAGCCTAGCCCGGTCCTAGCTCTCACAAAGACCATTTGATTTATAGTCTTTGCTTCAATAGATTGGGTTAGTGAGTCAACCTTATTCATCATAGTGTCAAGCTTACTTGAAATAGTTGAATCACAAGCTTGCTTGAGACCTTTGCCTTTACATTGTTCACAGACATTTGTAAGAACAAAGGTTTCAACATGTAATTTCTTGGATAATTCAACTGTTTCAGCTCGAAGTTCACTGATTTCCTCAGTGTACTCGTTAGCTTGAGCAAGAAGGGTATCCTTATCATCAATCAACCCTTGAAGAAAGTTAATCAATTCCTCTTTAGGTAAAAGGTTTAGCTTTATAGAAGATACCTTTACTGGCTCATCATTGTTCGATTCTTCCATTTCCATGAGACACTTTTATTGATTGTTTTCACCTACATCGAGCTCGCCATCTGAGTCATCCCATGTGGAGAAGAACACCTTTTTGGGCCTAGTTGTGCTCGTGCTCACAGCGACCTTGGGATTGGTGCAACTTTTAGCAAGATGTCCCTTTTGCTGACAATTGTACTAGACGAACTTGCTTATGTTCCTCTTGGAGAGTTGCGGTGAAGAACGCCTTTTTGGGGCCAGTTATGCTCGTGCTCGCAGCGACCTTGGGATTGGTGCAAGTTTTAGCAAGATGTTCCTTTTGCTGGCAATTGTAGTAGACGAAGTTGCTTACGTCCCTCTTGGAGAGTTGCTCCTTCTTCAAGTACCCTTTATTCTTGAGAAACTTCTTGACCATCTTGGTCATCATAACTTCCTTTGCTTCTTCTTCATCTTTCATGCATGTCTCGCTGTCTAATCTTTGAAGAACTCTTGTGAGTTTGAGTGTTGTTCCCTTGGCTTCTTTAGAAGATTGCATGTGCTATTGATCTTGTAACTCATGGACATGAAACGTTCCAGCGAGCACAAAGACAAGTAATTCTTTCGTCTATTTGGTCATGAGCATGATCTTCTTAGTTGTGTCAAATTTTTTGATTGACACCGTGAATAAACGCCAAGGACAGCTCCCAAGCTTTAATGGCAAGTCCTGCAGACGGCATCTTGTCAGCTAGGACTTTGAAGAGAGTGTGATAACTTGAAATGGGCTCTGTTTTGCTCATTCAAAATGAGTGAAATTCATGTTCACTACTAGAAAAAACGGCTTTTTAGCCCGGGCGTGTAAGGGAAAAGAGCCCGGATATAGCCAAAAACCGTCCGGGCTTCTGGTCTTTGGGCAAAAAGGTATAGAGTCCGGAGCTCCTTTCACACACGCCCGGGCTTTATAGTTAATATAGTGCACGGATAAGAGAGGCTTTTAAGGCCAGACATGTTTATCCAATATCCGGACTGTATACTAAGATCCAAAAAACGATTTTTTTCCCAATATACTTATTCACTTACCTGTATACGTCAACATTAATAATCTGAAATTTCAATACTGTACAAACACATTAATAACCTGAAATTTGTAATAATAATCCAAATATCATACATCAACATTTTAAGATCCAACACATAATATAATTGTTCACTTATAGTCCTAATTGATTGATTGTCTTCATGTAAATAAATTTAAACATTGTTTCATACTTACAAATTTGTCAGAATTGTCAACGCCGAATTGATTCTCATCTTTCTCTTAAATATTGTAGGCATCACTATCATAGCTCCCTCCATAGCCTCCATAACCACTACCGCTCTGGAAACTACTGCTACCAAAGGCAGCTGAACTTGACTTAGAGCTCATCCAACATACCTAAAAAGAAAAAGAAGTGGTAATTAGATAAAAGACAACTGGAGGAGCTATATCAGCGAGTATAGAGAAACCAACGTGAAACTGCAGGATTTAGATCCACCACAAGGCAATGTCATATGTAATAAGATACAACTAAAAGAGCATCCAAAGCCAAAAGAGTTCAAATAAAAAAAAACTTACCATATTAGCCAAGAAGAACCAGCCAAATTTGATAGCACTATTTGTCCTGCAATTGAAGAGAGGGGAAGAATATAAACCAGATATATCATTAAGAAAACACCAGAACATATGATATAATGTTTAGCTAGTGCTGGCATATAGACTACAGTGATGGCCTTACTGATTAAGTTGCTATCCATATTCGGCAAAATAGATTATGACAATTTAGTGTGTTTTATGGTAAAATTCAGGAATGTATGTCAAAAGTCAGTTTTAGTATATCCTAAATCAGTTTATTCTATCCAAGAAGTGGATTAGTGGCAGTAGGCCACTACTATTAAGTTATTAGAATTTCAATTCAATATATTTAAGCACTTGGAGAGTCTGTAGTCGGATTATCACTTAATTGAATACACAAAAACAGAGAATGTATTAAAGTTTCCTAATTGTTAGATTATGACAATTTAGTGTGTTTTATAGTTAAATTCTGACCCTAAGTGGGTTTTATCAATTGATATCGGAGCCAACAAAGTTACAAGATTGTAGTGATGATATATTAGGAATAATGCACCTTATATCATGATATATTAGGAATAATGCACGTTTCTAGCATTCTGGACCTTTTTATCAGTAGAATTGGTAGCTTAGCGTGCTGATTTTCACGCGATTTATATTCCAATTTTTTAAAAGGTAACATGATAAATATGATGTAAGTTCCTCATCAGTTGCATGTCTTACGCCTGTACAAACCTTAACCAGTTTATCAACACATGATAATAGAAGTGTGAATACTGAGGCAAGAGTTTCAATACAGCAATAGTCCAAACCAGAAGTGGCATAAATATCCAAGGGGTAAAATTTGATTGTCTATTTAAATCCCAAAACGTACCATATATGTATAAGGCCAAATGCATTCATAATATATTCTTCTTCCATTATTCTTACAAAGTTACAAGTATAAAAACGATCTTTCAAAATTCTCTAATCAGGTAGCAAATGCTATTTTGCAATTACATATTCCATATTCATGTAATATGAATGATTTCTCTAAATCCAAAATTAATAGGAGGTCAGCAACAAGAGTATATAGCTAAAAGGAAAGACAAATTTTAATGTTTGATTTGACAACTTACTTGTTTGACATGATCAACAATAGCAATATTTGCAGTTCTAGGATCAATATACTCATTCTCACTGATCTCACCATAAGATGTAATAATCCCCTAATCACACAAAACAAGCAACAAGAAACATAAGCATGCAATAGTAATCTACATGAGAACAGCTCTGTCTTCTAGTGGAAGAGAACTGTAATAGAGTCTCAATGCAAAAACGAACACTTCGGCACTATTGCACCTCTAACCCCAACCATTACAAGGTAAAAAATTAGTCAGCATAAATTACTTAAGATACGTTGACCTGTGATAAGATTATGAACAGATGAAAGCTTCCACATAATTCCAAATATCAGCGAAAGAAACCTAATATTTTATTGAATGAATAGCTTACGAAAAGATAATCACATTCGAACAACATTCAATTCAACGCTAACAAAACAGTTTCAAAACCAAAATGTCAGATCCAAACACTTACATCGCCGCTTCTGCCAGACAATTCAGGCGCAATCATTTGAGATTTGTTGTGCACGGGAAACGCCTCCATCGCTGCCTCGTCATACACACTATCATTATTAGGGTTCAGCAAACGCAATCTGATAAGCAATTTAACAAACACCTACAACATTACAAAATTGACTTTTGAAGCATCGAGTGATCATGCGATTCATTACAAGCATCACAAGCAAACCAATCAATTGATAAAAATGAAACCATAGATTATATATCTATTCTTTTGATGAAAACACATCATAGTCTTGAATTCAACAAAATTGAGCACTTAAATCATTTCGTCGCCGTCGAAGCTAAGAAGATTTACCTGATGAGAGTCGGAAGGAAGGGATATGAAGAGGAATGAGTAGAGAGAGATCAGGTGGAAGATGAGATTAGACGGACCTGCATTTGAAAAGGAAATGAAATCCTGAATCGGGGGAGAAAATCAGGTTATTTAAAAACTGCTTGGAATTCAACTTTTTACAGTTTTACGATTAAGATCACCTTTGCTTCCTCCTAATCTTTGACCAGATTGAACGAATTGAACAAATTGAATGGCGAATTAGGTCGTCCCCGAAGAAAATCGTGAATGATATTAGAGGAGAATGCGTATTAGGTATGAGGAGAATGGTCGCCGGAGGAGGTCAACGAGCCACCGGGAATGGTGGAAACAAGCCGTCGAGAACGGTGAAGGTTGAAGACAGCTGTCGGGAGCGGTGAAGGTTGAAGACAAAGGAGAATAGGTAGGTTGAAGACGAAGGAAGGATAGGTAAAGTAAGAATAGGCGCTTCGCTAAGAAAAAAAGGATTGGCGCTAAGCGCAAAAAATATTTGCGCCAATTTTTTTGGTTTTTTTTAAAATTTAGAAATATATTAAAATAGGAGCTGTTAAGCGTGGGATTTTAGGGGGACTTAAGATCCCCGATATATCATAAAAACAACACGCCCAGGCTATGAAGTTCATTACATAGTAGTGGTATCTAAGTTTTTAGCCCGGATGTCAACAATTATATCCGGGACGATAGGTTGCACCTACAAAACAACCCTATCCGATTGTGTCTATTACAACAATTCATCCCGGATAGTCATAATTCAGGCTAATAAATCACGGGCTAAAATGCATTTTTTGTAGTAGTGGTTGCAGCTCGAATTCTTTGTTGTTCTTCATGTCGTCACTGCCTTGGTGCATGTCTAATATAACTTTCCACATTGCTTGAGTTGTGTGAATGCTCATAATCATATCCATGTCTTTCCATTGTAGGGTGTTCAAGATCAACTGCCTTGCCTTTACGTTTTTCTCCATTAGGGCATATTTAGCAGGACCCCATGGATGTTCTTTGGTTGCATCTGGCACCTTCTCATCGCCATTATCAATAATCATCCAAAATTGGAAGTCGGTTTGTTGGATATAATTACGAGTCATGACCACCCACCAGTCAAGTTCGCGTTCGATCAAGAGATGTGGCTTGCTGAGAGATATCCCGAGGTTGTGGGAGTTACTTAGTGCTTTGTCTTGAGGCATGGTTGAAACTTGAATAGAGTGAAGTTTTCATGGTCAGATACAGGCTCTGATACCAATTGTTGGATCGGGGAAGGGAGCTTCTTCACAAACAAAGTCTTAAGGAATTAGAGTTTGATCAAATGTGCAGAAGAAAGAAGCTAGAGTGTAGAACAAGAATTTCACTCAAAATGAGAACCTTAGATCTTAGTGATCCAAGATAAGACTCATCACTGAACTCTTTTTTTCCTTAAGCTTGCTTACAAAGTGTTTCTTACAATGCATACAATTCACTCTCCTTGAACTTTCACGCTATCTTCCTCGAAGAATACCTAAACACCTCATAGCTCATTTTACAAAGAATAAACACCCAATATGTTAAACTTGTAATCCAGCAACCCTTTTCTAATTACAAGTCCTCCTGTTTATAGAAGAGCTAACAAGCTAGCTTTCTATGCAACACATTTACAAAACGTGCTTAATTCTTATTGGTTCTCAACAATGACTGTCTTGAATCAGTTGAACCGACTTTGACTTTGCTTGAACGGACGACACGTGGTAGAGCTTCCTTAATAAACTTTCAGACGCGCGCTCTCCACTTGCATATATGACAACACGTGTACGGCTGATATAGCTGAATCATTTGCAACTTGTGAAACTTGCAAACAGTTGAGCTTAATATTTATTGCGTGCGCTAAATGACAAAAAAGTCCAAAATACGTTTTCTTCATTCTATCTTTCTTGGAATGCACTTGTCCTCTTTTCAGCTCGCTGGTACACGTAGTCTCTCACTAGAAATTTCAGTGCGACCATCTCGCTGATAAGCATCCTTAAAACTCTTAAGCACGACTATAGCACTTATTATTTACTATAAGAGAGACTTGTTAATTATAAGCTGGACCTTTATACTTCTAAACAAGTCTCGTAAAGTTTCAAACTCATGAAAGTAATTTAATACTAAGTTTGTAATCGTCAAAACTCAAGAAACTGAGTTAAGCTAATGCTAGCTGAACTAATAGACAACTTGACGTGATTATAGACAGCACAATAATTAGTGATAGCTTGAAGTAGTCCAAACAATCCAAAAGCTTCAGAGAAACAAAGTATGGTAATCAATGCCAAAATTGCCACATTTGTTGACATCTCTCATTTGTAGATTGAGATTTCTGCTGACATCCGTCAATCTTCAAATTCTAGAATGCTAATGAGTATCGTGATTTCAGCTCTTTTATGTAGTATTCCATAAGCGCTTGAACAAACTCTGTATCTATTACATGCTTGTCAACAGGCTTCATTAGGCTTTCCGAATGAACACCAAAAACAACAATGTATTCCAAACAATCTAATAGCTTAAGAGAAAATTGTCAGAGTTAAACTTTCAGTCATGTCTTTATCCTGTGACATCCTGGTATGCTATCCATGTAAATTTAACTGCCTAGCTTGTAAGAGTTTTGTTTTCAATTGTTCCGTACATTCTTCTTGGATAAACCATATTCTTCTGGTAGCATGATATGAGCAGAGAGATAGCTATAATCTCTAGCTAGTTTGGAGAAAAACAAATGTTGTAGAATCTAGAGCAGATAGTTTTTGAGTGTTTAATCACCAAAAAATGATTTCCAAGAATTATGTATTGGCTTAATTGGCCTTTGACGCCAAGTAAGATAGTCTCGGAGGCTGTATTCTTAGGATGATTTTGGAATCTGTTTATATAACCCCTTAGGAAAAAATGGTAGACCGTAATTCCTTGGTCTTATTATGTGCTTTTTCCTTACAGTTCCTCGAGTTTATCTTATGGGTAATTCACTCATCAACTTCACACGTCAGAATACCGAAAAAAGGATACAAGGACTACATATAGTTGTTTGTCGTAAGCGGATTTCTTTCATAGGAATTGGTGGTTGAGTTATATTTGTTGAGATGGATATTATTTAGTGAAGTAGGTCATTATATGGAGTTGGGAGAAGAGATGTTTAGGCTAAAGTTAGGATTTTTTTTATACCTTTCTTTTAGAGGAGATTTAGGGTGTTCTTGAGCATATTATTACGGTTACTTTAGTGTCGTGATCACATTTTATAAGTGACTACAATTTTGTGAGGCTAAGAGCATTCTATATAAGTGACTAAAATTTTGTTTAGGCCAGAGTTAGGTATTTTTTTATTTTTTTTACCTTTCTTTTTAGAGGAGATTTAGGGTGTTCGTGAGCATATTGTGATATTTTAGAAGTGACTATAACTTTTTCAGGTTGAGAGCATTCTATATTGAGAGATTGATGGTTTTCTATAGGTTGGGTTGGTTTGGGGAGTGGTCTTAATAGATGTTATTGCTATGCGAGTATTTTTGTACTTGGATTTTTCTATATGATTAATACTAAGAGATGATTGATTTTCTTATTCCACTTGGGACGAGTAGTAGTTCAAGTGTGGGGATATTTGATGTACATGTCTACGATGGGTATAAGAGCATGGTTTTAGCATAGTTTCAGTATGATTATGATCATTATTACGTTGTATTTTGTGCGTATCGCATTACAGACACATATATCTTTTTTCACCATTTTACGAGGATGTTAGAGATGAAATGATGAAGGAGTGAAGAGAAGACGTAGATGAGCGCCGTTGAAGATCCAGAAGAAGTTGAAGGATTAAAAAACTGATTTTACAACGGCGGCCACAGATGCATTCGGCCCCCGCCGGGAGTGTTTTCTATTTCCTGGAGTTACAAACGGTGGCGGCAGACGAAACCACTTCGGCGGTCGCCGATTTCACTGAAACAGGTCCGAGACAATCTTTCTCTTTTATCTTCTGGTTACGTTATTAATGTTTTACCAGGATATCTAGGTTTATTTCCTATTAGATTTATAAGTAAATACTTATCCTCTAAGTTAAGATTAGAGAGTTTATAAAAAGACTCTTCTTTTCCTAACCTAGGGAGATCATCTTGATTTGTCTATTAAGATTACAGTTACTCCTTAACCCTTAATTCCTTAATTTATCTGTTACTCCTTCACCCTAGTTCCTCAATTCATTCCATGATTATGTTTGACTGACTATAAGTTTTTCAAATTCCACCTTTACGCCTTCAGCCTTAATTCCTCAATTCATTCTATTCTAAATTCCTCAATTGGTGTTCACCGTTACCATTTCCATGCCTCCTTCAAATATAAATAGTAGTTGTTGGTCACGGGATACACAACAACAGACTTGCCACTCTCCAGAAAAGTCGTCGAACAGTACTTTGCAAATTTTTGGTTCTCCTTCGTCTCTATTGAAGTGCCGGAAATCAAACAATCCCATTTATCAACAACAAGACACCTACGTCCCTTTCGCGCAGTTGAGGATGGTGTGTCGCGTTGGGGCGCTTCCAACATTGAGGGCAAATATATTAGCACTGAGTTAAAACTAATCCTATCCAAGAGAAATATATTTTAGATTTCAATATACAGAACAAAACTGATAATAGAAATAATCTACACATTTCATTCACTAAAGAATAAAAAACATCTCCATGACAAGACCATGTACCATAGATAGTTACATATTATAGACAACCACATGTTTTATGTTTATTGATTTAATGAAATGGAGTATTGCCATAATGGATCATTTTTAATCACTTTATAAATTACAGTTCATCTAGGTGGTTCATTCAAATTTTCATAGAAAAACAAGGAAAAATATATTAGAATATATATATTTAAAATTTATTCTTTTCATACAAAATACAACCTAAAAAATAAAGCCCGTGCAAAGCACGGGCATGAACAACCTAAATATCTATAATTTTAGGTTTGTTAAAAAACACTAAATAATTCCCCTAATAGCTTTTAATTACACCATTTAGCATATGAGAAAACTAAATGTACCATTAATTCTTTTGAATTACTTATATAAGCCCTCTTATATATATAAAAAGTAAATATTATCATTTTCTTGGGCTCAATTAGATAGAGTTATTGAACTGTTCGAAATGTAGCTCGACTAAAACCAGACTATTAATATTAATATAATATTTTTTATTGTCTTATATTCTTTATAGAAATGATATGGTTATAATATAATTCCATTTTCTACAATTATAAATCAACTCTATAAATTAGGGAGTACATATATCTAGATCATTTATTCCAAAAACTTAAAATATATAGAAATAATAAAAAATAGTTCATTAGTAATAAATAAAAATAAAGTATAATAATAAGACCACATAGAATATGTATTGATGCTATACTATAGAAAAAATATAATAGGAATGAATTATCATCTAGACTAGAGTCCTCATGTCGACAATAAATATAATAATAACATCACATAGATGAATTACTAATGATATGATACATAAAATATATAATAATGAACAATTATAATCTATATTCAAGACTTCACTATAGGTCGTGCTTCACATGGGCCACAACCTCTAGTATATATAATGGTTAGGAATGTGAGACTTTACCCTCATTTCTATTTAGTATATGCTGCACTTAACAGTAGCTACAACTGGGTTGTCAATGCTTGTGTTTGCACGGACTTTTATCTATTTGCAGAATTGTATGTGTATTGAAAACTATTCGTATTATATGTGTTCAGTCCAAGTTATTATACGATGCCCCATTGGGATACACTCATGTCACATTGGTGAATAAAAGCTCCTTTTCTTTCAGTATAATGAAATTCTCTTGGTTATATGGTTTGTTGTAGGACCATGAAAGGTAACTTTAGATACTTCAAGTTGCTTAAATGGTGAGAACCTTTGGCAATCACTACCTAAGGTAAAGTCACACACTCTTGGTTTATTAAGCTTTCGTGATCATGAGTGGTTATGTTTAGTAATCACTGATAGATAGATAGATAGAACTTAAAAAAGAAAAGTAAAAATGGTAGACATTGGAGAGATTTAAACACAAAAAAATAATATTGCATGTTTCTAGGCTGATATTGCTCGTGGTTCGCACATGTTCATGTTCGGATTATTGGATCTTTATACATATCTTTGTGCAGGTGGAACATATAATTGAGGTGGAGATTGCTCTCAGACATCGATAAAAACAATGGTTTCTTAAGCATGTAATGCGAAATGCTGCTGGAGCACATACTTACAACTGAAGTTGTAGTGAGCGGAGTTGTAGCTAAATGAAAGGAATTGTTATTTTTCTGTTTATAAATTAGCACAAAATATATTATCCCTATGTAGCAATTTGTATTTCTTATCTATTTGATGTAACTTTTTATATTTTATATTGAGCCAATATGAGTGAATATATACAATTGAAAGAATAAGATAAACTCGGAGACCACATCAAAATCAGATCTTTGAAGTTATACTTAAGGGAAGATATCATAAGTAAAATGAAAAGGAAACTTTGAATTTGGGATTCTGGTTTAGAGAAAATCCTCATATTAGTAAGAACATATGAGCATATTTTTATATTTTACGCGGGGAATAGGTTGATAAGAACGTGTTAGGTCGATGAACATGGGAGAATATGCACATTGTGTTGGTTGGAGCTAAAGCTGGAATGAGCTAGCAAAACCTTTCCTCTTCTTTTCATGATAAAAAACTCAAGTATATGATGTCCTTTGTGTGGTTTAAGATAATCACGTATAGCTCGAGGAGTTCTATGCGTAGCTTGAACACAAGCGGACTAGCTATGACCATTGAGGGTCTTGCTTAAGGTCTAGCGGGGAAAGATGAATCTCGCTAAGACGTAATAAGAGTTGAAGCGAATAAATAAGGTGACAGCAGGTCTAGCTTTAAGCGAGGGAGTGTCACTGAAAAGCTAGAGGGTCGCGCTTCTGAAGAAAAGAAAGAAGATACAAGTAATCTGATTAAAGAGTGTCCACGGATGGAATAGTAGGCGTGCGGTTAGGAGATTTGTCTAAGGAGGGAAGGTCCTTGAAGCTACAACTTAAGGGGAATGGAAACAACTGGAGGTTGTTAGGATTTCTACTTTTCGATAGTGGATGTACATGGATCGCCAAGATGGACAAATCAAGAGAAGCGCTGAAGGCATGGATTGCCAACATGGAAGATAGAAGATCAAGCTGAAGAAGCACAATGGGATATGGAGCGTTGATGCATTTCAAGAGAGAAGATGATCATGCGGATCGCTGAGGTGGTTGTCTTCAAATGCAACGAGATATAGAATTGCTAGCATAGGGTTGTAAGTTAGAATTAATACATAAGGCGTGCATAGGAGTTTTGTTAGGCACGAGCTTTGAGCTTCACGAGCTGAAGAGACCAAAGCGATTAATCTAGAGAGAAATCTAGTGGAAAGCTATATAGAGCTTAAGTCGTTGTGAGAAAAGCTATAGCCTAAAACACTTAGGAGATTGATAGGGAGAGATTACTTGTATGAACTAAACGATACTTGTATTTTGAGAGAGAGTTGCACAAAGCTAGGAGTAGCTTAAGTGTGTAATTGCTTTTGATATAATACAAGTTAGTGGTGAGTTTCATCCCGGGCTTATTAGAAGACTAGGGTTCTCACCTTGGTAAATCTTTGCGCGAGCCAAGCATATTTAAATCATTTTAGTTTTGCTTAATTGTAGCTAATCTCTATTCTACAATCTAACTCTATAGATTATATAACTACTTGAGTTTAATTCGACATTACCACAAGTTTACAAGATAAATCATCGACCCTACAATTCGTATCAGAGCTAAGGTCGCTTTTTCATTTATTCATACTCTCTGTGTAGTTTGAATTATGAAAATGATAAGCTTGATTTTAACCTAGGAATCTCTTTTGCTAAGCCTCATGTCTTAACTGAGGGAGAACTAGATTGGTGGTTAACCATGACTAAGTTCTATATCCAACAAACGGACTACCAATGTTGGAGAATCATAGAGAAAGGTGAAGATAAGATCACAACTGTGACGAACACGTTCAAATGGGGTCCAACCAAATATGCAGCTCTCGAGAAAAATGCAAAGGCTAAGCAACTAATTTTAAACGCTCTCTCTCGGAAAGATATAGACAAGATCATATTATCGCCAACAAGCGAGCTCATGTGGGAAGCACTCATCGATATGCACTCAGGTAGCGAAGACATGTAGAATAATCGCAAATTTGAGCTCCAACGAGATATCCACTCTTTCAAGATGGGTGAAACCGAGTCTATCTACGATCATCATTCGAGATTCCAAGCATTGTGTGATAAGATGTCCTCAGCTAGACTTAAAATTGACTCATGGGAACTCTCTCTTGCTTTCATCCATGGGGTAAATTCTAAATTTGATACCTCAGAGAGAATAATGCTAATGACCAAAGAGACAAAAGAGCTCTCTGTTTTTGTGTTAGATGGAAAACTCCCAGTATAGGAAAGCAAATAAGAAAAGGAGTGGCTCGCAGCTAAGGAAAACATGGGAATGGCGCTTAAGCTTAGTAGAGTTCTTCAGAAGATGGAAGATAATGTTGATGATGATGAACATGAAGAAGACCAGGATGTTGCAATGATGACAAAACTCGCCAAGAAGTTCTTTATGAGACAAGGTGGCTTTCAAAGAGATCAATCCAAGCCATGCAACCTCAAAGATGTGGTGTGCTATAACTTTCAAAGAAAGGGACACATGACTAAAGCATGTACCAGTGTTAAGGTGGATCCAAGCTCATCCGAAACTACACCGAGAAAAGCTTTTTCACTTTATGGGGTGATTCAGGTGACGAGTTAGACTGTGCAGAAGCATAAGAGTTGTGCTTAGTAGCCATTGAAGACTCCGAATTCGATGAAGACATCGAGGTAAGCTCTCTTAACTTTGAACTTCTTCCGAAGCGAAACCTTGCTGATCTTATAAATGAATTAGTCTTAGATCACAAGGCTCTCGGAGATAAAGTGAGAGCTCAGCAAGAAGAGATAAATGATCTAAGGGAACAAACAATTGAGCTCACTAAACAATTTTTTACACAACCCACCCTTCTGACCAAATCTTGTGAGCTTTGTAAAGGAAAAGGTATAGCTATAGCACAGAGCACTGACTCAATTGTAGAGAGCATGCTTGATGAAATCCTAACCAAGCTAGATGATCTAGCTGAGAATGTTGAAGAAAAAATTGTCAACTAAATAGTCTTTGTGAAAGCACGACCAGGTTTGGGCTTCACCAATAATGATTCGTGTGATTCAAGTCCATCTCTATCTAGAGAGCTTCATGAAAAATTAGTCAAGCTAGATAAAGATTTCACTCTTGAAGAAATGAGAATCAATACTTACAAAGCAAATTTAAAGTTCTTGAGAAAGGACCAAGCGAGGACAAGCAATGGTTTCATGGAGAGAATGTGCACAAAATGTATATCAAGCAAGAGAAATCTCCAAACACTCAGCCTACTAGGATTACACGAAGAGAACCATTGCGTCCAGGAAAACGCAAGTATGTTTACGTAAGATATAACCATTATTGCACTTTATCCAGAAACAATGGTCACTCTAGGCATGAGTGTGAGAGCTTAATTGAGCTCAAGAAAAAGCCCTATAAGTCGTCTATGGCTAACTCTGGTAAGGGAAAGCTCAATCAAGCTGGTCTTGCAGTCGTCTAAGACCAAGTTTGTACGTACTAGGCCTTCATATCCAAGAAAGAACAAGCTAAAGCACAGTGAGGTATGTCTTCCAAAGGCGAACCTCATCAAGTGCTTAATCTAAATGATGATATCTATTTTGAGTCTACTCCTAGAGATGTGATGATGAATGTTATACCTTCCAGCTCAGGAATAGCTAGTGCTAATGTTTCTTCGAAGCCAACGCTTTGTTGGACACCCAAAACTTGATTGTTATTGCAGGTTGAAATGTAGAGTAAGAGCTACAACATAAAATCTATCAAGCTACTCTCATTTCAAACTAAGGGAGGAGAATCATCTCCTTTAGGTCTGTAACGAAAAGAAATCAAGAGTGCTAAACTGTCAAGACACATATATTCCACTCCTATCTATTTAGAGATGTGAGTCTATGTGATCTAGGTGTCGCTTCGTTCAAGAGAGACTCGTTTGTGCTACAACTACATATTATATTTCAAGCGAGACTCAGGACTATTCAAGCTAGACCATGGAACATCCAAACGGGTCTCTATCTATCTCGATGAGCTATATTTTGTACTTTAAAAAGAGCTAAACAAAAAATATCTATCTAAGGAGCTTTACATGGATATCTTTCTTAGCCTTAGGCTTCAAACTGGTTTTCTATCTCTTCATTAGGTAAAGACAAATATGCGTTGTAAGTTTCTCTCAACTTTGACTATGAATTAGCAACTTAATCTTCATCGGGAACTCTAGTTTGATTGTGTTTCTTGATTGCTTGTTATTCATGCATCATATATTGCAACTGGCCCATCTAGCTAGAGTTGTATATTGCATTTAAGCTATAGCTTATAGTCATAACCCACTGCATGCTCTTCTTGTTCCACAAATAGAGAGTGGTGATCGTCTTCTAACCATATTACAACCCAATAGATCCACTCCTATGATGTCGCTAGCTGACTTAAATGTAACACTTCCTAAGCCCCTTTATATAAACTCTACATATGAAAGTATTCATTTTTGTGACAAAAGGCCCAGCTACCCCTTATATGCACATACTTGATATATATTTATAAATGAGTCTGTGTGTGTGTGTTGTCCCCCATGTGAAATGTGCATTTTCCTATTATTCTTTCATGCTTAATTGGTTATATTAGGCACACATATCACACGTCACATTCATAGCATGATCAAACGCTTATGTGAGTAGTAGCTAAGGTGGCAGTATGTGGATGGTTTGGGTTAAGCTACATTTGAGGTTTGCTTAATGAGGAAATTTGCTTAAGACAGAAGGTAATTTTTGAGGCTCGAGGTTGTAACGGTCTAAATATGTAGCTCAATTATCTAGCTCTAAATAGATTCAGAATAGCTACGTGGCTCAGTGATCAAGCTCTATATAGTTCCAGCAAAGTTACACCTAACAGTTACAGCACAACCAGAAAAAGCATACCTAGCCGTTACAGCGCATCCAAAAAAGTGAGATTTGTAGCCGTTGCTGATTTGCAGAGATTTGAGAGGTAGCCGTTGCTAAATTATAGTCGTTGGTTAAAGCGATGGATCTTACAGAGGAAGATTGAGCTCAGCTATATATACAAGGGTATGCATTCACAAAAGACTTTTACCATGTTCACATTATCTCTCCCTCTCTATATTTCTAGAAACTCGACTTTTACCCTGGCTACAATTCGTTCTCTACCTAAACACTCTTGCTCCTCAAAAATTCCTCATTCCTCAAAAATCTCCAATTCCTCAAAACCCTAAATCACAAAAGCACCACAAGATCAAATGGCCGACACAACCCAAATTCGTCTTCATTCTTAAGATGTGCTCTACATTCAGTATAAGGCAGACCGTCAATGGACAGTTGATGAACTCGAGAAAGAGAGGCTTGCCAAGCTAGCAGAAATTAAGGCACAACGCACCCAGGAAATTGCGGATCTCGATCGAGAAAGGCTCGCAAAGATGACCGCTTCACATGCTATCCCTCCCACAACTCCTAAGACTTCGGCGACTGTGTCTACTTTGACTACAACACCAGAAACTCCGGCTAATCCAGAGGCCAGAGAAATCAGCGTCACAGATCTTGCCGAAGGTCGAGCGACAGAGGAAGGTCATGATTCAGTGCCTGCAGATGAACTTGTCACCACATCGGTCTCAAATGTTATCTCCGACCTCGCCACCGTCAAATCTAAGTTATTTGTGACACCAGTGAAGTCAGTATCAGGTAACCATCTACCTCTCATCTCTCCCTCTCAAACTCAGTTACTAGATTCATCATTTTCTGAGGAAGAGGATGATGAGTTTGCCCCCACTCAGCATCAAATTATTAAGGATGCTAAGAGCAACTAAAAAGCGAAGGGAAAATGCAAACTTGAGGAGGACGAGGTGTTGTCTGAAGAAGAAGATGATGATGAAATAGATCTCTCGTCAGCGGTTGTTGTGGTTAAGACTGAGAAACCACCTCTCTCAAAGAAGCAGAGGAAAGCGACACCAATAGAAAAGCCAGAGTTCCTGCCCATCCCAACCGGCATTGTAAAATGCGACATTCTCACTCCAGTCATTGTCTCTCCTGATATCTTGCATGAGATTAAGGTAGCTTTCAACTCTGACCTCTTTACTCATTTGCTTAAGTTTCAGAACTGGGATAAGTTAGAGGTAGAGGTGAGCAAGCTGATCTAGATCTAGTAAGGCAATGTTATGCACGGTTCAACAATAGCTGTTTAATTGGTGAACCGAATTTCTGTAACTTCCAATGTTCTCATGATACGAGTGAAATCTTCAAGGTGAATGACCTTGGAAAGGCTATCGGTCAAGAGCCCATCCCAGATGGTACATTGGTGGGATTTGGGCAACTCTACATAAAGAATTGGCCAACCAATTCTAGATCTATAAAGGAGACCGTCATTGACAAGAATGTACCCCCTGTACTCAAGATAGAGCATCTATCAGCTTCCAAGAGGCTGCTCCATTATTTCATCATGAGGAACATCACACCTCGCAACACTAACATGGATTGGTGACAATTGCTTACTGTTGTATCATGGCTGAGGTGTTGAGCGGGCAGGTCATCAATACATCCCAAATCATGTTCTCTCACATGGTTGTAAGTCGCGCTCACACTAGCTCTCCTCTTCCCTTCCCGCATATCATTGCCAGAATGTTGAAGGCTGGAGGGTTGTATAAGCGAGTCCATGAGACATCGTTTAATGAGGTGCTCATGGTTTAAGAAGGTTTCCGAGCTAGTGGCTAAGCATGTACCTGCCAACGTATCGACACCAGTTGCTTCCTCCTCTCGTACCCAGTCTAGAGAAGTTCGTACACCAGCATCCAGTGACCCGCTTGCCTCAGAGCGAGTTGTATTCACTATTCAAGCTCAGTGTTTGACACTGGAGCACAAGATTACAAAGATCACAGATCAGCTTGAGCTCATGACAGCTCGACATGATGAAATGGTTATCCTTCTCCAGAACTTGGTTGCTCTCACTCGATAGCGTGATGACTAGGGTTGGAGTGTGTATGTGTTTGTTTGATCTTTTGTTGCCTCTTTTGCTTGAAAGTTTAACTAGAAACCTTTACGTTTTCCGCTACAAAGGTGTAAGGAATTTCATGATTATAAAGTGTACCTTTTGGTTGCTAAATGATTGCGCTTTATGCTTGGTTACACTTTAGCCATTTTGTGCTTACTGCCTTTCATGCATGGTTACTGAGTTATCTTCATTGCACTTTACTCTTTAGTTCCATTTGCATGAGTTAAGCTTGCATTTTTGATGATGTCAAAAGGGGGAAGTAAACAGGTACATATCCTTTTTCGACTAAGGGGGAAGATTTTAGACCGGATTGGTCTAAAGGGGAACAAAGGTATATTGGCTAAAGTGTTTTTAGAAAACATATATGAGCTAATTTGTTATATCTATAGTACTTGATTAAGCTTAATTGCATATCAGTAGCTTAACCTGAGTATGCTTTGAAATTTTATATGACTACATGCGTATGGGTTTGTCATCATCAAAAAAGAGGAAATTGTTGGTTTGACCTAAAGCTGGAATGAGCTAGCTAAACCTTTCCGCTTATTTTGATAATAACAAACTCATGTATTTGATGTTCTTTCTGTGTTTTAAGCTAACTAGGTATAGCTCGAGGAGTTATATGTGTAGCTTGAACACAAGCGGACTAGCTGTGACCACTGAAGGTCTAGCTTCAGGTCTAGCGGTGAAAGCTAAATCTCGCCAAGACGTAATAAGAGTTGAAGTGAAGAAATAAGAAGATGGAAAGTCTAGCTTTACGCGAGCAAGTGTCGCTGTAAAGCGAGAGGATCACACTTCTGAAGAAAAGAAAGAAGATACAAGTAGCCGGATTAAAGCGTGTCCACGGGTGGAATCGTAGGCATGCGCTTAGGAGATTTGGTCAAAGGAGGGAAGGTCGTTGAAGCTACATCTCTAGTATAAAATAAGCCTTACACAACGGTTAAAAAAGGGTACGGACAACGGTTTTGAACCGTTGTCTATGCAAGCGTGGTCTTTGTGAAGACAACTGTTCAAACCTAAGACAACGGTTGTAATAGACGACGGTTATAACCGTTATGGAACCGTTGTCTAATCTATTTAATTATATATTTTAATATTTTATAAATCGTTTAACCGTTGCTAAGTTAATTTGAATTGTTGTCTAAAGTATTTGGCAACGGTTGTCTATGTTCGTTGGCTAGAAAACACGTTGTCTATGTTCGTTTAACAGTTGTCTAAGTTCGTTTAACCATTGTCTAAGGCTGTTTATGCGTTGTAATTGTTAGTTTGAAATTCAGAACAATCTATATTTAACCGTTGTATTTTATGAAATATATGTTGTCTATGCTGATTACAAAAGTATTGACAACGAGTAATTTAACCGTTGTCTAACACCATCCATGTTTCCAATTTAATATTAATTTATAATTATACATATTTCATCAACGAATTATTTAATTAATAGAAACAAAATTAAATTTAAGGCACATATGAAACAATAACTAAAATATATTAATTTGAATAATATGAAATGTTGATCCTTAACACAAGCAACTAATTTTGTGTGTGTTTAGATAAAAAAAAAACTACATCAATACTAAAACTAGCTAGCTATCTTTTTGTCATAAGCTACTCTACTAACTGACATCGTTCTACCTACAAAAGAAAGAAATAAAGCAAACAAATGGATAAATCTATATGTATATATAATAGCAAATTAATATATAAAAGATAATGCTTAATGAAGATCACTCACGTACCAATCAAGATAATGCTCAACGAACTCTACCCATTCTTCTCTCAATAGATCAAGTTGGGTGGATGTATAAGCTTGCGAAGAACCACCAAAATACTGGAGAGTTTAAATTACGTGTTGACTTCATCTAGCTAGTAGTTAAAAATATAACTAATTGATTTTCAAATACTATAAAGCATCAACGTACCTCAAGAGGGATGCTTATACGTCTTTGTTCAACAATATCTCGCATATATCTCAATACATAATACCCACAATCAGTAGAATTGGGTTGTCGAGGACCCTAATTAAGATGCACAAAAAAATATATAGAATTACTTATGATGAACGAATTTGAGAACAGATCACTAATGTTGGCAATGTACTGATGATGAACGAATTTGAGAACAGATCACTAATATTTACTGATGTTGGCAAGGTACTGATGATGAACAAATTTTAGAACATATCAATAATATAGAACAAAGATTATATGAACTGAAGCAAAAAAAATTAACCGCAACAAAGAGACAGAACAACGAGTCTGATGATGAAGTAAAGAAGAAAAACTAACCGCAATGAATTCTGATGAGAGATGAACAACGATGATGATGAACTGAAGCAGAAAATCAGGATGATGAACTGAAATGAATAGACATTGATTGAGGATTGTGAGAGACAAAGAAAATCAGGATTGTGAGAGACGAAGATCGTATCTCATGTATATCCAAATTCTGATATCAGTTATATATCCTAAACACATGAGATATATTTTAAATCAATATAATAAAATATCTTTTAACCACTATTATTATTGATAAACATGGTTATTAGTGTTCAAGAATGCTAAACAGGAATCAGAAATAAAAATCATGGTTATTAGTGTTCAAGAATACTTTTGAAGTATCATCTATTTGATTGTACTTTCTGTAGGATGAAATTCAAAGTATGCCGAAATTCAAAGAGATGATACTTCACACCTCTCAAATTCAAAGAGACTGTACTTTCTGTATGCTTACTGAAATTCAAAGTAACATATCCAAAGAGACGAATTTAGTATGCTGTTCAAGAATGTTGTCAAAGAGACGATACATCATGGTTATTTGGTTGTACTTTATGTACGCTTATAACTCTAAGGAGGGAAGATGACAATTCTCAAATCCATATAAATTTGATGCCACATTCAGAGCGAGGCAAATGAACCATCCATCAAAGGCATAAAACTAAATGACCCGAAATGCAAAAGAACGACACTAATAGCAAACTAAACCAACCAACAAGACAGATAAGAAACCCAACTCAACAAGATGATCATATCACAAACTCAATGGAAGGAAGGCACATTAACCTTCCGATCAAGCTTAGACCATTCGGTATGATAAGCACCAGGATGATCCACTCTCTCATAGGTATGGGCCCCAAAATAATCCCTCTGACCCTGAACAAGATTTGCAGGCAACCGAGCACATCTGTAAGTATCGAAATACTGTAAACTAGCACTCATCACAGGAGTAGAGAGTTGTACTATGGGATGATATTAGAGAAATACAAAGTACCATATTGTTGAAGGTTATGGAACTTCTCTAGAAGGCTCGACGTGGGTAAACGACCATGGACACACTTAAGGGCTCGTCGAGGGTTAAGGTACGCGCTGATGTGCAATCGGAAACACCATCCAGCACCATCTGAACCGCCCTCTCCCATATCTCATCCATCACACAAACATTCGACAAAGAAAACACAACCAATTCAAACCAAAACGACTACACAGTCGTATATTTTGTATAAAAAAACCAGGACAAAGAAGAGAGACAACTAATCAATGTCAAAGCATTCAGAGCTGAGAACTCCAAGGCATCATCACATGATATAGATAGTCACAATAGCGAGAGGCAACGAAGAGATGTTTATCGTGGATTCGAGGGTGAGCTACAAAATCGACCACATTCAACTCTACTAAATTTGATGAACCGTCGTAACTTCCCAGTTTCCGATCGAATGTTGCCTGAGAATAGCAATTTATATCGTCTCATTCGAGCGTGCTCTCTCTCCCGTTCTCCAGAGATAAAACCCGAAATTAAGAGCGTGGGAATCCGACAGAAGGTGGCCAATCAGATTAGGGTTTGGGGTATTTCCCGTGTGTTTGCTGGATGCTAAATCTGAGCCATTAATGTAAAGAAGTTAAGGATCGCTGACGTGGAGAAATAGACAAATGAGATATATTTTAAATCAATATAAAAAAATTATCTTTAACCATTATTATTATTGATAATGGTTTTAAATGAGTTGTCTTAGATTTTACGGGAATTTTTTATCAACCACAACGGTTTATATAAAAAGTGATCGTGTAATTTTGTAGCTACGACAACGGTTGTGACAAATAACCGTTTTCTTTTATTCATAAATCCATAACATAGACAACGGTTGTGAAAATAACCCATTGTCTTTTGTTCTAAAATCCATAACATAGAAAACGGTTATGTAAAAAACCGTTATCTGTGTTGTAAAGATCATAAAAATATGCAATTAGATAACACTATTTTTTGAACCGTTTTCTATGGACCATTTTGTAATACTGGAAACAACTGAAGGTTGTAAAGATTTCTACTTTTGTATAGTGGATGTAGAGGGATCGCCAAGTGGACAAATCAAGAGAAGTGCTGAAGGCATGAAATGCCAACATGGAAGCTAGAAGATTAAGTTGAAGATGCACAAAGCGGTACGGAGCGTTGATGCATTTCAAGAGTGAAATGTCACGCGGATCGTTGAGGTGGTTGTCTTCAAATGCAGCGAGATATATAATTGCTAGCTTAGGGTTGTAAGTTAGAATTACTATATAAGGCGTCCATAAGAATATTGTTAGGCGTGAATTTTGAACGTCACAAGATGAAAAGAGCAAAGCGATTAAGTTAGATAGAAAGCTAGAGAAAAGCTACATAGAGCTAAAGTCGGTGTGAGCAAAGCTATAGCCTACAACACTTAGGAGCTTGATAGAGAGAGATTACTTGTATGAGCTGAATGATACTTGTATTTTGAGAGAGAGTTGCGCAAAGCTAGGAGTAGCTTAAGTGAATTGCTTTTGATATAATACAAGTTAGTGGTGAGTTTTATCCTGGGCTTATTAGAAGCTTAGGGTTCTCACCTTGGTAAATCTTTGCACGAGTCAAACATCTTTAAATCATTTTAATTGTTCTTAACTGTAGCTAATGCTATCCACGATCCATCTCTACAACTTCTATAGCTACTTGAGATTAATTTGAGATTACCACAAGTTTACAAGATAAATCTTCGATCCTACAACATGGTTTCTTTGCATTGGTGCATAGTTTTTATGTACTAGTGCACGTTTTTTTGCATAAGTGTTTGATTTATTTGCATTAGTGCATTATTTCTTTGCATTAGTGCATGGTTTCTGTGCATTAGTGCATGGTTTATGTGGATTAGTGCATGGTTTTTGTGCAATAATGCATGATTTTTGTGTATTAGTGCATGATTTCTCTGCATTAATGTATGATTTTATTTTTATTAGCATTAGTGCATGGTTTTGTTTATTAGTGCATAATTTTTTATTACTAATGTATAGACCTTGAAAATGGGTCGGGGTTCGGGTTCGGGTTTGGGTCGAGCAGGTTCAAGTTCAAATAGGGTTCGGGTTGAACGGGTTGATAAAATTTTGGGTTGAACGGGTTTGGGTCTTGTTGGGTTTCGGGTCGGGTCGGGTCGGGTTGACCCATCGGGTCAAGAATGTTGCATTTAATAGTTTTGTTTAGCTTTTCTAGGGAAAGAATTTTTTTAATAATAAAATAATATTATTATATATTATTTTTGAAATAAATAAATAAATTATATTTTTAAATAAATTATGTGTAAATAATTTTTATTATAATATCATGCATGATGTGAAACACATATTTCGGGTCGGGTTCGGGTCGATCAGGTCTAAGTGCCTCTTCGGGTCGGGTTGAGTTTTTCCAGGTCTACTAATGCATCATTTCTTTGCATTAGTGCATATTTTCTATGGACTTGTGTGTGATGTGCTGGCATTAGTTCATGCTTTTTGTGCATTAGTGCATGATTTTATGCATTAGTGCCTTGTTTCTCTGTATTAGTGCATCATTGTTAGCATTAATACGTGGTTTTTGCTCATTAGTGCAAATTGCTTTTAGCATAAGTGCTTTGTTTCTGTGCTTAGTGCATGGGTTTTAAGCACTAGTGCTTGGTATGTTGGTATTAGTGTATGGTTTCTTGCACCAATGCATGTTTTGCATGCATTAGTGTATGATTTCTATCCATTAGTGCATGATTGCATTAGTGCATGGTTTATCTACATTAGTGCATGAAATATGTGCATTAATGCACAATCAATGGTCAACACATGTCAACACTGCTCAATGTCGGTCAACACCGACAAATCTGAAACATAAGATTGTTATTAGTTCTATACTCTATTTTATTTCTCATTTCGCATTATCATGTTCCTTCTTCCTTGACGTGTTTCCTATATAGATATGTATATAGAGCCAAGCTTAGGTAACACGGTTTTTTATGGTAAAACAAATAGATAAAGGAGGACCATTAGATTAAATAAGATGGATGGCTAGTATAGGGAAGGATTTGAAAATAAAGGCTGATTTCCTTAAAAATTTGGAAAAGTAAAAAACTGAAATAATAGGAAGTAGTTATAGGAAAATGAAATGGAGAAAATTAAGGGAAGTAATTTTATATATTTTTACTTCTATAGTAAATCTCTTTAAAATATAAACTTAGAAGGAGATTTAGAGTGATAAATTCTTTTTCGTCAAAAAAAATGAGATTTTATGTGATAAATTTGGATTCTGATATACATATATCTATATATATGAACATTAATATTCTTGTAAACATTCATAAAATGTGCTGATACCTTCTTGGTATTAAGATTGAATTAATGTATATGAGATTTTATGTGATTCATATGTGGGAGTTTGTTTTCAAAATAGTTTTTTGCACTGTTCACAAGATTTGCATCTCATATGATTTGAAATTGAATTAAATTGTTTATGAGATTTTAAGTGATATTCATACAAGATGAGCTTGTTTGAGTTAGTGTATATGAGATTTTATGTGATTCATGTGCGGGAGATTGTTTTCAAAATCGTTTTTTGCACTGTTCACAAGATTTGCATCTCATATGAATTGAAATTGAATTAAATTGTTTATAAGATTGTAAGTGATATTCATACAAGATGAGCTTGTTTTCATAATCAGTTTTAAATTATTCACCGGATTTACAACTCATTTTATTTGAAATTGTGTTAATTTTTATGACGTTTATGTCATATTCATACATGAGGAACTCGTTTTTATAATGAATGTTAAATTGTTTAGAGGGTTTACATATCATGTAATTCGAAATTGCTTTAATGATTTGTGAGATTAAGTAATATTCATACACATGGACCTCGTTTTTATAATAACTGTTGAACTATTCACCGGGCTTACATGTAAGAATTAGGTTATGATTCAAAAATATTATGTGCCCATGAGATGGAAAATAAAATTGTTATAAGAATAAATAAAAAATAATACTGTGATGTAGAACATGATGAAGAGTGAACGTAGAAGGGAATAACTTGAACAAAACAATCAAATAATCCAAGTAAATAAATATTTAAATAACTTCATTCATATCCTAATCAATTCTAAAATATTGTTTTCTGCAAGTTTTTATAGCATTTCTTTTTCCTTCTTATATTGTAGTTGATTGTCAGTGATCTTTTAAAGGATGGTTGCATCCATTCTGTTCAACTTTAATGTGATAAGTGTGTGTATGTACTAGACAAGAAACAAATTAATATTCTTCCCTGAGTTGGCCTTAAAAATGGTAACCCATTTCATCTTTGTCTAGGTATGTCTGCATATGGCGCATTGCATATAAACCATAACAATACTGGTTGGTATATTCATGCCAAGACATCTTAAGAATTTCATGTTTTCAACGTTGTGCTTTGCTAAAAGCAGTGCACCCTGTACCAAGTTTTATTGATCTCATGTATTGGAAAAAATAATTATTCTTTGCAAATTAACAAAGGAGTAAAGAAATCAATCAATACATTATAAAAAGATCAGATATATTGTAGATTAAATGGTTCTCGCTACTTACCAACAATTTAATAATATTTCCATTTTTCATTGAGTATTCAAATCAACAAATAGTAAATTGTCAAGGAATTCTACCTAGGAAGATATGAAGTTGAAACATACCATATAAATATGTGTTTCAACTTTACATATCAGAAAGAAAACCTACTCAACAAACTAGCACAACAAAATCACCGGTGTGAAGTTATTTAAATTATTCAACAACCTATGAATAACAACATAAAGGTTATAAGCAAATGCTCAGTAACTATTTGTCTTGTATAATTATTATTGCAGTAAGATATCCAATAATCGACTAGGAATATATGAAAACACCAGTAATTGTTCAAGAAAATTAAGAATATAAATAAAGATTTATGAAATTAAGATTACAATATGATATCCGAAAACAAAAAATTAATTTATGAAACACCACTACTTGTACAAAGTTACAAAAATAATTCAAGAAAATCGTTGCGTACCTTATGAAGAACACAAACAAGGAATGGATATATTTCATGTATCATTTTAATTGTAGAATGAAAATTGCAATATGACATCCGAAAATTAAAAATGAACCCATGAAAACACTAGTACAATACTTATACAAATTTACGAATATCATTCCCGAAACTTTAAATGAAAAGACGTTGTTCAAGAACATTGTTGCATAACTTATGAATGACACAAAAATATCATGGACAATCTTTCAATAATCATTATAATTTAAATATGAACACTACAATACTATATCTGAATAACGAAGAGTAATCAATGAAAACACCAGTACTTATAAAAGTTACGAAAATCCTTCAAGAAATTTCCAATAACAACACACTTTTATAGAAAATCTTTGAATATATTATGAAAATCACAAATATATCATAGAATATCTCTTAATAATCATTTTAATTGAATTATGAACATTGTAACATGGTGTACGAAAAATGAAAAGGAATCCATGAAAATTTGATACTTATACAAAGTTACAAAAATCCTTAAACAAAACTACGAATAACAACAAGTTTATCAAAAAATCTTTGAATACATTATGAATAACACACACATACCATGGACAATATTTAAATAACCGTTTTAATTGAAGGACTAACAATGCAATGCAATGTACAAATAACAGAAAGTGAACCTATCAAAATACTAGTGCTTATGAAAAGTTAAAAAATCATTCAAGATATTATGAAAAAAACATTTTGATCTAAAACATCTAATGAATACTTATTCGATTTGTACGAATATTCAAAGATAATATATGAAAATCTTGAAAATCTTCAGTTCATATACAAAAGAAATTGCCCAATCAAATTTCAACGATTATACTAGAAGAGTTCACGAATACGTTTAATTGATTTCTGAATAACATGTATATGTGAAACAAAAGCATCAATACTCGAAAACACAAACTAGGTTTACAAGTAGATGTTGGGATATTTCATAAAAAATTAAATAACTGAAAAATTAAAACTCACCTTCATGGGTCTCAAAAAAATTGTACGATCTTGAACTTCAAAACTCGTTGATATGAGCAGCAAATGGGCCAATGGTGGTGGTTGATTATGCTGGTGAGTTGAAGGGGTCAATTTTTTGGAAAATTGCTTTGTTTTCCATCTCTAACTTCCCCTTCCCAAAATATTTCTTAATTAACTTTTTTAAGCTGAAAGGATTAATGCACTACATACAACCTATTATTCTCTTCATCCTTTATCTTCAATGTAACGGTCCGGATTAACTATTTTACCAAAATTTTCAGTCTATCATACCCTTCTTTTATATAAGTATAAGTATCCAACAAACTAACTTTTAATATAACGACCTCACGATCTTCAGCATCGGGTAAATTAAAATCTTTTTCTTTTCCAAATGAAAACTAGCTAGATCGGGTACTAAATATCAGGCCTATTCTAATGCCTGAAAAGTATTACAACAAGGCCAATTACCATTACAATAGGTCTATGGTAATAGATGAAAAACAGTTACAATAGAGGTTGTTGCCCTAGGTTTTAGGTAATAGATTTTCCTTCTATGGTAACAGTTCCATAAATTCAACAATAACCATTACAAATGGCTATAAACCATTACAATATACATGCATTACATTAGGTACAAAACCATTACATCTGACATAAGCATTACACTAGATACTAAGGCATTACCTTAATTCTAACCGTTTCCTTATTCATATACCCATTACCTTAATTATCTAATGTAATACATCTTATTAAAGAAAAATGTATTACACTAGCCAATTTAGGTGTTACATAAAAGCATACTAATTTCACACAATTTAATTGTATATATATATTAATTTATAAACCAATACTTCAAACCAAATTCAGAACTACTAATTTATAAACCATTATATAATCTAGTATGATATTACAAAAGATCATAATACTTCATTAGAAGTATATAATATAGTATTTCACCATGTCCAAAATGCCAAACTCTTGGCTATGTTGATTATCAAACTCCTAACATAAACACCATATATATACCCAAAACTATCTAGATTAATATACCCAAAAAGTTACCAAGTCTTTTAAGTGATTGTAGTTGACTAGTTAACTCCATCTTCAACATTGTCTACATCTTCAATATCTTCTCCATCTTCTACATCTTCTACATCTTCCACATCTTCTACATCTTCCACATCTTCATCCTATTTGTAAAAGAAAACTTAAAACATAATGGCATTTAGATAAAAAAAATTAAGGATATATACTGATTCACGTCAAATTCAATAGAAGTCAAACACTCATATTTTTCAATAGTTATTTTCCTATGCAATCAAACACAATTACATTTTAAATCACAAGATAACCATATCAACCAAATTGATGGACAATAGTAAAACCCAATCACAATTTAAGTCAACACAATCACATTTTAAGTCAAGGATACTCAGCAAAACCACAACAACACAACAATACGCATACTTCAGCCAAACCACAACTTAACCACAAACTTCCCTGCTTTTGATGGACAACAACACAACGAAATTAAATTCAGCAAAACCACATCAAACCAAATTGAGCAAAACCACAAACTTCAACCAAACCACATCATAACCATAAAATTCCCTTCTTTTGATTGAAAACAACACAACAAAATTAGATTCAGCAAAACGACTTCAAAACCAAATTCAACAAAATTCAGCAGCAAAACCACTTCAAAATCAAATGGTAGCACAACAAGTGCTATGCAAAAATCTGAAGCTTCAGCAAAAACCACAACCAAGAGAAACCAGCAACAAAAATTAGAAAAAAAAAATGCTGGAAAGCAACCACCAACAGCATAAATCAGCAAAAATATTCACTAAAAAATCACAGTAAGAATCTTGACAAATAGGCCTCTTTGCTGGATGAAGGTGACCCTTCATAATTAAGTGACATAATTAGAATGAGATTTTTATAACATAAGAAAAAAGTTTGTACCTGATTTGGATTTCCTTGAGCACTTACGAAATTAGGAAGGATCGAATTCATCTGAGGATTAGCAGCTTGTAGTTGAGACAGAACTTTAGATACCAATGTCGGAATTATTTCTTCTTCCAATTCTGCTTTCATGCTTTGGAAGAACTCCTTGTCAACTATGTAGCCTCCTTTTTTCTCATTGTCTTTCAAAACAGGTTTCTTCAGCCCTCTCCCTTGCAAAAATGCTCGTCCCTTTTATTCTTTGCAAATCACTTCAGAATAAGGATCTGCGTTCGTGTCCTTTTATCCTCTTTCAATTTGAAGCTGCATATCATTCATTTTCTCCTATATAGAAAGTGCACGTATAATTCATACATGAGTAACTGAGGTACGTGTACTAAAAGATGAATGATGTTTAATTATGTGTGGGTTAACCGTGTGGAACTATAGCACACTTACAATGTTTTCCTTGGTTTTACATCCGTTTTTCTTGTATGCATGTGTAGGATATCTTTTCCAATTTGTAGACAACTGAATCGGGTGGAAGTTCTTTGTCTGTACTTTTTTCCTTCTAATCAAAGATAAGAAAGTAAAATATAAATGAGGTGCGGTTGATAAGTTTAACAAATATACTATCCATGGACAATGCTCAATGTCAAGTGAACTAAGCAACTTGTCTTGTATTCGCAAAATATAAATCAATGAATCATTACCAGTTCATGACGTAACCTTGCAATAGAACGAGTTCCTAAGGTATGAACATCTTCATGCTTTCGACAGTTAATTGCATTAATATTAGCAATTTCCTGGATTTCATTTTGTAATATTCTAGATTGAGACCAGGAAACCTGATTAACTTGTCATATTGAGAAAAAGTATAAAATACCTTTCCTACTTCACCATCCCAATAATCCAAGAGTTCATTGAACTGGTTTTCAAAAATTGTGGCAGGACGTTTACTCCATCTCTCTTCATTTGTTTCGAATGCTTTGTAGTGTTTCCTCTTCAACCTTGATTTGTAAACACGCCAATCATCATTGATAGTTTGCAGCACATACTTTTTCCCTTCTTCCTCAATTCTGTAGTTTTCCTGTCACGACATACAAATTATACTAGTAGTACTAGTACAAAGTAGTTATGAAATTAAAAGGAATATAAAAGACAAAAGTTTACATCTACCTTGACATAACTCCAAATAGTGTCTTTTGTTGGCATACACTTCCAATCTAAAATATTAAGGTGCAAGCTCGGGATCTTTTGCTATAGTCCCTAAGAAGCCAGCAAGTTCCGTTACAACTGAAGGTGGGCCTATCGGCTGGCCTTTTTCATTTAGAAAAACCTGAGGACGTTCTTTAAATGGACGTCGATACACCTTTATCATCAAGGTTGGTCCTCGAATATCTTTTTTTCAGCAGCTATAATCAAAATATAATCATGACATAGAGACTTGAAGGAAATTTGAGAAATCGACAAAAGGAGAGAAGTTACCTATATTTTGGTTTGTAGACCTTGGTGTTTCTTCAACAATTTGAACTTGAGTTGAATTTAAGATACTTTCATTACCTTCATTTTCATTTATCACTGAAATTTCAAGAGGATTAGTAGTTGTAGGTGAACCATTTACAAAGTGATCTGGAGGAATGCGACTTAGCATGCTTTCATGAACAGATGCTTCTTGTTTCTTGTCTTCGAAAATTCAGCCATTATAAGAGTTTATTTTACAGGTCGCGTTTCTTTCTTTGTGTTGGAACTAATTTCATTTGTCAAAGTCTGCAGAATTTATGTAACATATTATCTCAACACAAAAAGGGAGAAAGTTGCAGAATACACAATACATATAGGTTGCAGAATACATAATAAATATAGGCTGCATAATACTAATGTTTTTTTCTTTTATTGCATAGTTGGTTACAAGAATGACCAAGGGGATAGTTGAAACGTATCAAATATACAATCCAGATTTTAAGTATGCAGAAGATTTAGACCCAAAGAGGTTTTTCACAAGTCCTGCATATGGGGTGCTTAATGATGGCCATGACAATGGAAACCAGCCTGCTTACTATAAACAAGCATTAGTATACTGCAAAAACCAGTCTGCTTACTATAGTTTTGTAAAAACCAGCCTATATTTATTATACTGCAAAAACCAGCCTGCTTACTATAGGTTTTTGACAAGTCCTGCATGTAGGTTTTTGACAAGTCCTGCAGAAACTAATAGTTTTGTATCTCTCAAGATTATTAAAAACCAGTCTGCTTACTATAAACAAGCATTAGTTGAAGTCTCACTTTTGACAGCGGTACTTCAATCAACTCATTTTCAGTTTCATATTTGGCATTTAAGCTTCTGAGAAATGTAATCCCACACCTTTTGTTTCTAATTGAATACAAAGTTTGACCCAGAAGATAAGAATCATATAGTTCGTATACTGCAGGTTTACAGCAAAAAAAGTATACTGCAAGTATACTACAAACAAAACAGTATACTGCAAGTATACTACAATTTCGTATACTGCAAGTATATCCCACACCTTTTGTCCACAAGTATACTACAAACAAAAAAGTCCACAAGTATACTGCAAAAAGTTACATAATACATAGAATACATAATACATATAGGTTGTACCAAATTGAACCATGCTCTTGGCAGTATACTTGCAATAGAAGACATATGGAGTTTGAATGCCAATGACCTTGAGACAAAAGAGAAATTGATTCTGGGAACTAAAGTGGAAGGCTACAAATGACATATATTCTTTGAGCGGCTGTACCAAATTGAGACAATCATATAGGTTGTGCGAATAAACTTACTGCAAGTATAATGTAGTTCTCCACAAGTATACTGCAAATAAATATACTGCAAGTATATTGCAAATATATAATAAATATACTGCAAGTATAGTGAAAATAGTTCGTATACTGCAAATAGTTCTAACCTGCAAATATATAATACATATACTGCAAGTATACTGCAAATTAACTTACTGCAAATAAAACTATTTGGTCACATGATACATATACTGCAAGTATAATGTAGTTTTCCACAAGTATACTGCAAATGAAACTATTTGGTCACATGAAACTATTTGGTCCACAAGTATACTGCAAGTATACTGCAAAAAAGTCCACAAGTATCAATGCATTGCTTTCAATGTATTGATAAACTTACTCGGGAGATGTGGTAAGTTAGATTCAGCTTTTAAAGTTTACAATCAAATGAAACTATGGTTCTTTTTAGTAGGAGAACGTACCTTTTTAGTAGGTTCTACGTTAGGTACAAGATGCATTTGATCTACTTCACAATCATCCGCTTCTGAGATCATATCTTCTTCTTCCAATATTCCATTTTTGCATGAACCAAATTGAGAAGCTAAGATTTGGTTACCTAAACAACCAAGTCCCCTAGCTTCCATCCTTGATGCATTCAGGTTTAGTTTATTTAGTCTCACTTTCTCGTATTCCGTCATGCTCGGAACCTTTCTAGATTGGGGTTGCACCTTCTTCATTTGTCCAGGTGTGAATGGAAAAAAAATCAAGACACATCATGTAAAGACAGATTTACATAACATCAATTAACATAAAAATATGGATCATAAAAGAATTTCAATATTGATAATAATTACCTATATAAGCAAAAATATTCTCTAGGGGGATTTTGGACTACAAACTTGAATCCTTGTTTATTTGGGTCATCTACAAAATAGACTTCATGTCCTTGAGATGCAAAGATAAATAGCTCTTCCTCACAAATAGACGTCTTGCAATTAATTCTAGTAAGACCATAATCATCTTTTTTGGACTGAAACCATGTCCATCTAAATAAGACGACACTATTATTACCATGGCAATGAATTTCAATAATTTCTTGTAACAAACCATAGTAAGTAACATCTCCCAAGACATGATTCTTGTCTTTACTGCTGGAAAAACTCAGTGTTAATGCTGTTACAGTTACTCCACTGTTTTGAGTGAGAGAATTAGCATCACGACCCGCACTGTGAAACCTATATCCATTAATTGAGTAGCATGTATGTTTTGTAGCAATATAAGATGGGCCTCTTGATAACCATTTGATATGGTCAGAAACTTCATCACCCTGCTCAAGTTCAGAGGACACTTTCTCCCTAAACCAAACAACAAAGTTCCTACTATGGATATGAGCACTGTCCCATTTTCTTTTGTTTCTTTGGCCCACAAGTAACTTATGCTCTCTGCCATTAAGTAAGAAATTTGATAAGATTTACCCAGATGAAAATAATAACTAATTCATAAGTATGAAGTGAATATATCTTACGTGAAATACTTTTCAACTTCTGCCAAATCACAATTGAATAAGACATATCTGTGGGCTTGACCCCATGTGGTAGAGTCAATCTTATAAGCACCATATTCTTTTCTTTTGTTTCCTTGTCCCATTACGGGAGTACCTAATCTTGGAAACAGAAGTGCAGTCTTGTTGTCACTAATCAAGTCCTCCGATGTAGTTCTTAAATCTTGTTTATCATTACCCAGATACCTTGCACAAAAGGTCAAACATTCCTCTGCTAATTATCCTTCATCAATTGAGCCCTCAGGTTGACTCTTATTACGAACATATGACTTCAAAATTCGAAGATATCTTTTAATAGCGTACATACACTTTGTGGAAGCCGGCCCATCAAGCTTAATTTCATCAACTAAGTGAACAATTAAATGCAACATAACATCAAAAAACGCAGGCGGGAAAATCATCTGAAGCTCGCAAAGAGTATGAACAATATTAGATTGCAATTTCTCAAGATGATTCGGATTAAGAACCTTGCTGAAAACTCCCCTGAAAAATGAACTTAATCATATGAAGGGTAGTGCAACATCTTTAGGCAAAGTTGTCCTCACTGGAATCGAAAGAAAATGTTGCATTATAAGATGAGCATCATGACTTTTATATCCTGCAATCTTTCCTTCATCAACTTGCACACATCGCGCAATATTTGATCCACAAGATTGAGGTAATTTAGCACTTTTAAGTACACTACAAAATCGACGCATTTTTTCCATTGAAAGCCAAAATCTTGACTATGGCATTGTAGTTTTACCATCCAGAGATTCCTTAATATGAAGCTCTTGCATGATGTCCATTGCTTCCAAATCCTTGCGCGCTTTGAAATGATCTTTTGTCCTTTTTGACAAGTCTAATAGAGTTCCAATTATACTGTCACATACATTTTTCTCAATGTGCATCACATCAAGATAATGGCCGCAAGCAACACTCTTCCAATAAGGCAATTCAAAAAATATTGGCTTCTTTATCCATGGAATACCGTCTTCTAGTCTCTTCTTAACCTTCTTCTTTCTGTGTTCTGTCTTGCCAAAATAGTTTTCAAAATCAGCCAATATCTCTAAAATTTCAGTCCCTTTCAAGCGAGTTGGTGCAAGGTTGTCATCCATGCTATTATCATCCCTTTGTGTGCTCATAAATCTTTCATGGTCCATGTAACAATGCTTTTTGCTGCTAGGCAAATACTTTGAGCTTGTTTCATAATGACAATCAGGGCAGGCCGTCTTCCCTTTTGTGCTCCATCCCGAAAACATTGCATATGCTGTAAAGTCACTAACGGTAAACAATAAAGTTGCGTGCAACTTAAACATTTGTTTCTTTGAATCATCATATGTTTCCAAGCCAAACTCCCATATTCCTTTGAGCTCCTTTACCAATGGTTGCATGTAAACGTCAATATCGTTTCCAGGAGATTGAGGGCCAGGAATAAGTAAAACAAGCATAAAAAATTCTGGTTTCATGCACATCCAAGGAGGTAGGTTATGGTTCATCAAAATAACAGGCCACGTACTATGGGAAATGCTCATTGTGCTAAAAGGATTAAAACCATCAGTAGCTAACCCCAACCTAACATTGGGAGGTTCCTTAGCAAATTGAGGAAATGTCAAGTCAAAATCTTTCCAAGACATTCCATCAGCGGGATGCCTAAGAAGATTGTCCATTGGTCTGCTATCGAACTGCCATGTCATATCACGTGCAGTCTTTGCACACATGTATAATCTTTGTAACCTTTTCTTGACGGGAAAGTATCTTAGGATCTTGAATGGAGTCCTTTGACGCTTCCCTTTAATCTGAATCCTTTCATCTGGTTTCCATCGTGGAGATTTACAAACATGACAATGTGTCGCATCTACATGATCTTCCCAATATAGCAGACAATCTTTGGGACATGCATAAATTTTAACATGGTTCAGCCCTAAACCCTTTAAAACGTTTCTTGCTTCACTGTAAGAAGATGGCAACTTGGCATCGGGTAAGACAACTCTCAAAAGATCTAACAAATCATTGAAGGCCTTGATACTTAACTTGTTATCACACTTAAAGAGGGCCAACCGAATAGTGAAAGAAAGCTTCGAGAAGTTCTTACAACCCGGAAAAAATTCTTGCTGCCCATTACCAATTTGTAAAATACTCTTGACTCTTCAACTGGATCATTTCTAAGAGTATCATGCAGTAATCCATCAATGTCATCCTTTTCATATCCTTGATCAACATTTCCATCAGACACTTCGACATTTTGAGCTGCAACTGGTTGTTTTCCTAACCTCGGTATAAATCCATTTGAAATCGCATGATCCTTCACAATATTCTTTTCACGAAACCAATAGCGATAGCAACATTTCTGACATGGACATGATATTTGTTCTCCTTGAGCTCTAGTTACGAAAGTATTTTCAATGTATTCGTCTAAACCTTTTTCGTATTCATCACTCCATTAAGGAAACTCGTACCAATTGTTTATTTCTGCAATAATAACATAGCTGACTAAGTTAGTTAGTTGATGGGATACTTTCTATGTAATAATACTCATACTAGTACCTTTATATCAAGCTACAAATTGAGAAGTAAAACAAATAGTCAACACAAACAAATTCAATAAAAAAAATAGGTCAAGAAATCAAATTAACACTTACATTCACTTGATTTTTCTAGAAGGCACAAACCCATAATCTTATGTACATAAATCATCCATATCTTTAAACAAACATGAGAGTTAAAAATTTGACTAACCAATTGAGTTGTCACCAATTGTTGTAACTTCCCACTTGTCTCGGGTACAACTTCCAGATGAGTATCTCTACACCAGGGAAATGCGAATTGGAAAGCAAAAATTAGATTATAAACATACAATTGGACCCAAGGCAGCAGAAAATAAATAAAGCACAAACCAACTGAATGCATATCTTTTACAATTATTGTGAAGTGACATATTGTGATACATACAATTGGACCCAAGGTAGCAGAAAATAAATATGATTATGCTTGCTATTATACTTTCAGGTGAAGATGGCTGAGGAGATGGTAAAAAGAGTATCATGCCTAACCTTACTGCAGTCATTTACAGAGGTAAAATCATTTATAAGACTGAGGATTATGCTTTCTATTAAGAACTGGAACACAAAGATCAGAAAATAACTGCAGCTTGCTATTAAGAACTTGGGAGATTATGTTTGCTGGTGCTAGGAAAAACTAGTTTCAGGTGCTTGTGATTATACTTCACTTGGCTTTACACTAAGTGGCTAGAACTTTTTAGTCATCTACTTGCAAAGGAAATAAAACAAATAGACACATTGCAAAGCTATCTTGTTCTCTAGTGTACATGGAAAAATAAAAGTCAGTACAAAACATAATATTAACGCCTATTAATACACATTGTACAATTCTAACCATTTAAGTAGAATATTAATTAACATACACCTATAAATACGGAGTATTAACACCTATGTACGAGATGTAAAATTAGACACCAGTATCTAATTTTAAACAATTAAGAAATATTACACTAAAATCCTAAAAGATCTACAGCAAGTTGTTACATTAATGGTAATGGACACGTATTTATCAAGAGCCCACACTAGTTCACTATGTATAAAGTACACCTTCTCATAAGCAGGACATTACATTGTATCATTACTAAGTGAAATTTTAGCGATTCACACATGATTGCAATATCAACATATTAGCAAATGATATTCACTGTATTGTTATCTCTCCTTAATTCAAATATACATTGAATACAATTAGAGGCTAGTATCAAACATTTAATAATTATAGTAATCATGATTTACAAGTCAATATAAGGTGGAAGCAAGTCTAACTAAACAAATAATAACAATATAAATAAGCTCAATGCTCAATATTTTGATTATGTCTTGTTCTAATATTCTATGGTACTAGGGTGAGTATATAATTGTGAGTACGAAAAATAGAATGTAAAATTCAAGCACATCAGTTGGTAGAAGCAAGTCTTAAATGTTTATTACAAATAAAGTTTTTTCAAAAGTAAAAGAAAACAAAATAATGATCATGCAGAATTCCAATATTGCTTCATTCTTGAATACTCCAGCTGAACTAAGATCAAACCTTGAAGGCCTAATTAGTGGTGTACATGGTCCAAGCCTAATCAGAAGAAATATGATGCTATTAACTTTATCGCATGGCAATATATTGACAGATCACCCTACAACTTAGTTACTTGATGGGTGATTTTACCCAGTAAAAAAATTAGTTTAGATGATGACAGACTGGTAGTCATGGGTGCAGGGATGTTGAAAAGAAAAACATTCACATATTGGATAATAAGATTTGCAATTGTACTAATTATCACTGTAATGTCAACTCATCAACTAATCTTAAAATAAAAACAAAACTTATAACACTGAAATTTCACTTAGTGTATATTTGAATTAAGGAGAGATAACAATACAGTGGATATTTGAATTAAGGAGAGATAACAATACAGTAAAAAATTAGTTTAAACAGAGATAACAACACAGTAGTGAAACTTCACTACTGTATTGAAGTTTCACTACTGTATTAAGGCTACTTTATTGAAGTTTCACTACTGTATTGAGGCTAGTGAAGTTACACTGTATTGAGGCTAGTATCAATACACTCAAGTTTTACTACTGTATTGAAGTTTCACTACTGTATCGAGGCTAGTATCAATACACTCAAGTTTTACACTGAATACAATACAGTAGTGAAGTTACACTGAATACAATTAGAGGCTAGTATCAAACTTCACTACTGTGTTGTTATCTCTTCTTTTTCCAAGAACTTTGCTTCATCACTGAATACAATTAAATAACAATACAGTATCAAACTTTTAAATAGAGAAGACGCTGAAGTGAACTTCTCTGTTATTTTGTATACAAAAATCGTTGAATGGCGCAAAATAACATTCTCTATTGGCATTTTCTAAAGTGTAGACAGTGTAGAAATTTGAAAGATTACTTGAATGGCACTAAGAGTCACTGTCTACACTTCAGTTCTTGCTCGAATTCGCCACATTAACCAGGTCATAATGGAATCATCTCAGTTAGAGTATTCAACAAGATAGAGAAGGCCAATAACCAGGTCACAATGTCGTTTCCTTCCCAGCAGTGAAGATAAGTTCAGATTCTTACCTTTAGCAACACTGAAGTTCCCGCCACCAGGTCAGGCCGCCTACTCTAGCAACACCGAAGTCGCGCTGGAACAAGAAATTCGGCAACACAAAATCGTTGTGAAATTTGAAGAGGAGGGGATGGGAATTAGGGTTTGCTGGACAAATTCAATCGATAGAGAAGAAGGGAAGATGAATGAAGCGAAGTGGCGCAGATGAATGGGAATTAGGAGGGATGGGAATTAGTGGTGCAGATGAATGGGGTTTTTGGAAATTAGGAGTTTCCCGTCTCCCGCCTCTTTTGTCCTGCCTCCCGCCTTTTCCCGCCTGTTTCAACAAATGAAATTTTCTTTTTTTTTGCTCATATTCCATTTGTTGCTTGCCCATAAATACAATCCAACAAATGAAATATGAGCCATAAAATTATCTTTTTTTTGTCATAACTGTTAGGAAATTTGTGTTGATAATCTTGGACCTCTTCTACGGATCGTGTCAGATCACTATCCGAACAAGATAATTCGATTACTGCCTGGGTTACACGAAGTTCTTGCGGGGATAATCCGAGAAGGCAATCTGGTTCAGGCAATATGAATGCAAATCAAGAAAGTAGAGAGGAAGTATGTTTTTCGTATGTCTGTCATTGAGACCGAATCCTCCTTATGTGGAGATAGCATCAGAAACAGAATCTAGCGGTATTTTGGCAGTTTTGGCGGTTCCATTCTGTTAATAACAGAATTTGGATTTATGCCAATTTCCGGAAATTACCATTAATCCATTAAAGAATCTGGCACTTGCACCGTAGGGGCTCCGCCCCTCGACCCTGCAAGGGGGTACACCCCCTTGACCCCTGCTTCGTATTCGCAGTTGATAACATGTTAGCTCAACAAGCGTGCACTCCGCACTACCCGAACTCATTTCCGAGCCTAACGTGAAATCACATCGACCTCTATTAAATCATATTACTACTAAAATGTATCGATGACATTAAAATCACCAACAAGAACAAATGAAATATGAGTCAATTTTTTTTTATCTCCGCGCGTACATAAAATTTTGATTTTGTCAAAATTTAACCGTAACCCTTGCTTATTTTAACCGTAATTTTAGCTTTCTATTTTTTCAACCATTGTCTTTGTTTACATTGTTGTTGCCTTATGATAATCTCTTTAACCTCAACTGTTAACTAGACTTCCATATTAAATTAAAATATGAGCCATTACACTTGACTATTTATTGTAATAACAAAAAAACCCATAACAAAATTTCTATTACCTTAACTTTGATATTTAATAGTGAGATCATAAAACTATTGTGTTGAAATGATAGTTAATCAATTATGTTTACGAAGACTGAGGATGATTTGATAAAAACATTACACTAATATATAATAAAGATAAGAGGTGGTTTTTTTATAACACTTATATTATAGAAGTGGGCCTGAACTTTAAAGTAAAGAGTGCCCATTAAGCCAAAAAAATTTCTTAAAATATGGATGAAAACACCTTGTTAGTAGAGCAAGATGCAAAGCCTACAACAATGTCAATTCAAAAAGCATTCCATCTCAACTGCTAATGATATTACAATATGTTTTGAACAACCATTTTTCGATTACTTGTAATGTCTTTAATTCTTTGTTTTGAGTTTATTCTTGCATGATTTGAACTGTGGTTGGATCCGTTAGGAAATTCATGATAAAATTTCCCAAGACGCCCCCTTGTCTTCATTACCTGTGAATAAGAGTTCTAGTTAAGTTATTATAGCCTAGATAATTAACTATATGACGTGCATATTTTTGGTGTTAATTTACCTCCTTCTCACACATAATTCTCCATGTTAACACTACAAGTGCAGTTACTTGAGAAACCATTCCTTGCAACATACCAATCCAAATCCCCTATGTTCAACACATCAAAGAAAATACATTTGAGCAAGTCGATCTTTTGTAGTAACATATATATATATCAAAGTTTATATGGATTTGATCCATGACACCAAGATCAGCGGTGAATGCAAGAAAGCATCCAACATGGATGCCAATGATATATATGCAATGACATTAATTATAGCTACCTTGATTTGTGATCCGGAGCCTGTTGTCGCCCCTGCGCTTCATCACAAAATACTAAAAATGTGATAACATCATAAACCAAGCTATCGAAGAGATAAATAAAAACTAATGTAATATAATGTTGCCTTACAAAACTTCTTCGAAGCTACTAATATGATTTGCTAAGGCAAGAAAAGGAAAAGAGATTAGCAGCCGCCTCAGCAACCTCGTCATCGTTAATGAAATAAGTATGGGATTGATCGTCCAAAATGACAATAACAAGGCAAGATAATACACCCAAAATAGTTGACATGCAAGGTAGGATCTTGATTGAGAACTTTACAATATTGATATTCTCTCGCATTGGAAACTCTTACACTTCATTATAATTATACATAAGTCAATAAATGGTAGAGTATATGATAGCTAAGCAAGAATACTTTAGAAGTAGTTCGGTGTCCTCGTCTCAAGCTCCAGTCAATAGGCCAAGGGCTATCATAAACTCTCACGTATTAAGATTCAAGGTGAAATGCCAATGGTTAATTTTATAGGTATAGGTATAAATGAGCATTCGTATTCTATAGAATGTTATCCATGCAAAATAACAAATATATAGTGTCATACTAGATTGAGAGTGCAGATACCTCAACCACAATATCGCTTGAATATCCGTCTACTAAGACAAGAACTGAAGTATACCATAACCCTAGGCTAATATACAAAAGTTGAGATGTAAAACCTCCATGTCACAATACTTGTCTTTCTTTTCGGATTTGTTGTTTCAATATATTTGTCATTTTGATATTTCTGCATTTAATTTACATATTCTATATTTTCATTGTGTTGATGTACTAATTATGTACATAAAACTAGAAAATATAAACAAATTAATGGTTACCAGAGAATGAGATATCGAGAGCTTTATAAACAGTAAAAGATCATAAAAAGCTAGCCTAGATAATCCTTCCTTATTTCCTTGCACCAAGCTCCTAAAATTTAACCATATTCACCAACTACCAATCACCATTGATATATTACCATTGCACACGTTGCACTAGAGACCCCAAGGTTAAGCTTCTGAACGAAAAAACACAAAAAAGATAATATGGAATACGAACAAAACCGAGGATTATACATAAGTATGATGTTCTTCGTATGTTTTTGCAAGAACATTTGTTTGTGAAGGAGAATAAAAAGGAATAGAAACCCGGAACCGAAACACAAGGAAATGACATCCATAGCATCTAAAATTTCATCTTGTTCTACTAACAACTTTGTATATAGGAGTTGAAAACACTGCGATCGGAACTGTTAGGGTGACTATGACAAAATTTACGATTCATGAGCGTTGCAAATAGATACCCATCATGTGGTATTGATTTGTGCTAAATGCTTGCCCACATATGGTTTCGGTGGAACTCGACATTCCTATCTGCAGGAGATCTAGAATGAAAGGTCATACCTTTTTCTCCATAAAATATTATTATAATGATAATTAAATTACTATCCTTACTCATACCGGGATTCCTCACTCCTTTCTCTCACTAACAATTCTCAATTTTATTCTTTTATACTCAATGTATATAATGTTCACATGACTTAAATAAATATAAATCAAAAAATATGTACAAAAGGAAAAAAATTAACATCAAAAATAGAGGTGTGAAATGGGTCGGGATTGTCTGGATCGGGGCATCATTCCCCATCTCATCCGCATAAGAAAAGATTATTTATAAACCATTCATGTTAAGTTCTCCATCCGCTAAAAAATCTTTGCCCCATATAAAAAGGCGGTTGCTAAGTGTCGCACGTGTTTTTTTACTAATTATCGCACACACGGTCGTCACGGCCACCATCTCAACGCTCGTCACGATCAAAACCGAAGAATTCGTAACAAAGACATATAAAATGTCCGTCAAGAACACAAAGAAGATGCATGTCACGAGCACGCCTACGCTGTCCGTCACGAGGAGCGTATAAAGGCTTATTTAAAGCCTAAAATCTGGCCCAAACCCTCATTTTACTTACTCTTCCGCCTCCACAAACTCTCTATGTAGAAAAGCTTTGTTCGAACACCATTGTTTCTTGTTTGAGTTAGATCCGGAGCTCGTAGGCCTCTCATTTGGTTGTTATTCCATTCTAAAGATCCAAATCGAAGTTCACATGGTTAGTTGTCCAATTTCTAGGTTGTTTGCGTTGACGTTTATGTAGATCTATAAGTTCTTTTTCCTAATTGAAGGATGATATAATAGTTATAGATGTTATTTAGTTAAATTAATGTGATATATATGCATAATATTGTTGAAATCTTTATGTATATGTGAAAATTTGAGTTGATTGGAAGATATTTGGATCTATAGGTTTGTAGGTTGAATTATTGGATGATTGAGTAGTTAATCAAGTTAATTAGTTAAAATAATATGAATTAATTTAAATTATGGTTGAAATGTTGATATATATGAAGATTTTAGTTGTAGTATTGATTTGGTGGATATTTGGTTATATAAGTAAATTTTTTTATAAATTGTTCTAATTTTTGGTGGATTTTTAGGTAGGTAAAATAATTAGATTTAATTACATTATATGGTTATAGTGTTTAAATTTATGTTGATTGTAGTTGTAATATTGATTTTATAGATATTTGATTATATGAGTATTTTCTATGAATTGTTGTTATTTTTGTAAAATTTGTAGGTATGTAGGTAAAAAAATTAATTTAAATACATTATATATTATGAATATTGATATTTATGGTGATTTTAGCTATATAAGGGGTTTACTACCATTTAGGGTCAAAATTATTTTAGTAATGAGTTGTTAGGTAGATTTGGTATTTAGGTAGTTTTTAATGTTGAATTAGTAGGAAATTAGTTTGAATGTTGGTTGAGGTTGGATTTATAGTTTGGGAAGGTAGTCTTGTATGTGTTTGCCACTATTGCACTGGCTCTCTAGGTCGTGACGAGCATTATTGAGGTGCTTGTCACGAGCATGACTTTCATAGCCGTCACGAGCATGGCTTTCATAGCCATCACGAGCACTTGCTTGATTGCAGCTTTTGGGTTGAATGTGATCATATTCTGTAGTTAGTTGATTTAAATGTATGGTTAATTCATTTAAAAGTCATTTACATTGTAATGTTGTGTATGCAGGACCGAATGAAGAAGATGGCAAAGAAGGTTTAGTGGCATGGGATCCTGATCTGCATGGCACCACAAAAGGGATGTCGTGAGGATGCCAAGGAGGCCGCGCGCATGGCTGCGGAGGAAGCAGCCAGAGCTGAAGCAGAGATGGGCGCTAGAGTGGACCGAAAGAAGAAGCGGGGGCTGAAAGGAGCCCCATCTCGGCCACTTACATGCCTACGAGACATTCAGTCTCGGGTGAAGGGCGACAATGTGAATCCGAAGAGCCCCCGTACCCTTACCCCATGTACCCGGCGACATCCGGGTCACGGTATTCCATCTCGGGGGTGGTGGTGGGGGGGGGGTGGATTACATGGGAGATGCATCGTCTACCCATCAGTTGTAGTTTGGGTACTACGGTGACCAACATATGGGTGGTGGGTCCGATTACCACCAAGGCGGATGGTCCGAGCACCACGAAGGCGGTGGGTCAGAATTCCATACCGCAGGTGGTTCCGCAAACCAGTACGGTGGTGGGTCAGACTACCAATATGGCTGTGGGTCGCAACCGTACTACGGTGGTGACCATGACCGCCATCAAGGCGATTGGTCCGCCTTCGTTATGATTGAAGTATGGACGAAGAGGCAGTTGAGGAAGAGCGTCATGGTGAGGAATTGGCTCATGCTGAGGAAGAGCCTGAAGTGGAGGTATGTACAATAAAGTACAGTATCGTTTATGATAAGCTAAGTTTAATCAATCAGATCATGATTGTTTCAATATTAAACATATCTTGTAGGGCGAATGGAGGGGGAGAAGACCGTGGAATTCCCCACAGGATGAAGAGAGTGACGAGGGGTTGAAGATGAGGGGGTGGCCGTAGAGGAGGATGCCGATCCGCCACAAAGGAGAGCCAACAGGGCCATCACCGTTGATCCCTACCTTACCATAGGGATCAGTGGTGGTCCAGAAAACCCTGAGTTGTTTTCGTGGATTCCCTTCCCACGTTGCATACGACATATGGCCCGGGAAAGGTAAGTTACATGTTCAATTAAATATCCTTAAGTCCGGTATGATGTTCTCACATAAATTCTGTATTAATTTTGTAGATTCGAACATGTAATTTCCAGTTCCGCCATAAGGTGGTGCGAGGTTGGATCCTAGCCCAAGGAACGGCCATGAAGTTAGCTGCTATTTATGACGGGCTTGACCACATTCGGGACTTCATTTACGAGCATGTGGACAGGGACCTGTTCATGGCGTTCGTGGAGAGGTGGCAGTTTAAGACGAGCTCATTTCACCAACCTTTTGGTGAAATGACAATCACCCTACATGACATTTACCAGCAAATGAAGCTACTGATACGTGGCATGGAATGGGTTCCTCCGAGCAGCAATGCCTTAGGGGGAAGCATACCGAACTCACCCAAAATCTGGCCGAGGCGAGGGCATTTTTGGGCCTGTGTGGGAAAGACTCGGGTGTCTCCCATTCCACGTTGAGGGTTAGATGCAGTAGCCAGAAATGCATTATTTCCACCCTCACGTAGCCCCTAAGGGTATCTACTCTATCTTTTGGTTAGTGCCCTCTTCCCGGATAGGTCACATGACAAGATTCCACTATCCAACATAGACTTTGTCCGAGACCTTGATGAGGTCAGAGAGTGGGCATGGGTGGCGGTCTTCTCGCTTCTACGTACCGAGTGCTGGGAAAGGGTTCTAGGCTGAGTGTAAGCAGGTTTCCGCGTGTTATACACTCGTGATGGTAAGTAATTGTATGTCAATTAAAGACTGTTTATATCTTTAACGTCGCAATAGTAATGATTTAAACATAAAATGCAGAGCTTGATATATGCCTACCTCCGACATTAGGCCGCAACGCAGTCGATGGGATGGTCGCCGACCTCTAGCCGTGATGTGGTCCTCGCATGCCCAGTCCGGCCACATGAGAGACTATCGGGCCGACCTAGATGCCATGTCAGCGGCCGAGGTACGTATTGTGTACTACGAAAAAATCGGTTTATGCCAACGTCTATTTTATAGTGTAGGCTTATTCTAAAACTTAATTTCATATTTAGGTTGACTGGCTGCCCTACGGTGTTCTGGACTTCTATGAAGAGGACATCGCGCCATCTCTATTTCATGGTGTGGCTGGGGTTCGCTCACGATATCACTGAACCGTACATGCCCGATCGAGTCTTGAGGCAGTTCGGGGTAGTCTAGTGTATTCCGGCACCATTAATCGCACCCATAAGAGACACCCGGGTGCAGTCGCTAAATAGTTACAAGGTGTATTACAAGACTACGCATTGGGTGTGGGATGCACAACATTTCCAACAAAGATATCACTTGACGTGATTGGTGCACCGATAATGTATGGGTACGAGATAACCGACGACTATATGAAGTGGTATTTGGCACGCACACACCCTAAAATAATTCCTCCTACGATGGAGGAACTCGGAATGGTAAGTCAATTCTTTGTTTTCTTTCAATTTCTAACGAGTAATATACATCGATGACATGTAATGTGTTTTGGTATTCTTTTAGTGCATGAAACGGGTAAAGGGTTACCTTATTCCATATAAGGAGGAAGAAGAGTACCCTCCATGTGACATGTGGGATGCCATCGAGAAAAGTCTCCAAGACCTGTCTTTTTATGACTTACTGTGATTGTTAGATCGTTGTAGTAGTTGAACATTGTAACTTCTAATCTTTGTTATGGAATTGTCATGTTATTTTTTTTTGAACTAATTGAATTAATTCGTTATGAACTCATGCAAACATAGCACAAACAGAAAACGACAATACCACTAACATAGAAAGGGTTCAACATTACATAGAACCAACACAAACAATATAACGTTGAACACAGTACATTGAAGGAACACAAAACACATCACAACACAACAACATAAGGTTACACACGTCACATGAGAAGAAACACGATACACAACATAACACAACAACTAGGATGGGTGAAACCCAGGAGTGTTGAGCTCAACTATGGTGGGATGCATTGGACGATCCCTGAATTTCTTGAACTTTTAGGTTTATAACAAGTTTAACTTGATTTTGCAAGATTTGGTAGTTTTTATTGTTATTTAGACTAGTTGTTGAGTGTTTCTTTGTATTTTTATGTCAAAATCATGAATTTTTTTTATGATTATATGTTTATTTTCGTTGTTTAGGATTTACAATTTTGAGAAATAAAGATTGGTGAATTGGAAGTGGAATTTATGTGTTTAGGTTGAGTGAAGTAGGATTTGGAGGACAAATTTTTACTAAGATCTAGCTGAAAACTGTTGTTTTAAAAGGGCGGGGGGGATGGGCAACTCTTGGGAGCCAGTTAGTGTAAAGAAATTTCTGGTTGGTTGTGAGACTCGCGACAAGGGGGTGGGCTGCACCTCGTGACGAAGTCCATGTGGCATGCTCGTCAGGTGTCTGTCCATGGGAAAATAAGTTGAATATTTAGTTAGAAGTTGTTGTTCTGATTGAAATGGATATTTTTTGTTTATATTAATAAAACTCTAACTTATTGTGATTTTCTAAATGGTAAAAACCATATAATTTTTTTTCTGTATGTTTAATATGTTATTTAGGATTTACTAGTTTGAAATTAAAGATTGGACAATTAGAAGTTGAAATGATATGTCTAGGTTTATTTGATTCAGATTTGGAAGAGAAATGCAACTAAAAATGATTTTTGTTATGTTTTAATGTAATTTCATAGTTTTATTTAATAATATTCAAATATTTTACTATATAGTATATCTGTGTTTACAAGATAGGTTGAAAAAAATGGCAAATATTTTACACATGAAGCGGATGCGTTAGAGAAGGTTATGAGGCCTCTAGGAAGAGTAGGAGGATCGATCAGCTGTGGAGGAGGAAGCTAGAGTAGAAGTACAGTGGTAAGTCGGGTTTCCTGAAACAAGAAGAGGGAGAGATCCCAATGAAGCGTCATATGAGATTCCATCAAGGCATTATGTTCCCATTGATGGAAGACCATGTGTGCCTGTGAACGGCTCTCAGCGTCATTAGGGTGACTTCTTTTATGCCCAGAACCCCCAGGATGAAACTACGTATAAAGCGCAGCACGAAGCGCCTATGAATGAAACGCCTATAAATGAACCAACTCAGATCAGTTTTTTTTACTAAACTCAAATATTAATTTTTATAAGTTAAGTTTCATAAATCATGTTTTGATGTCCTTAACCTGGTACCTATTTTGTAGCAATGGAGGGGCAGCACACCATGGACAATGCTAGGAGATGAAGATGATGGCGGAGGAGATTCAAGAGGTGGACAACCCACGTCTACATGCACGAGAGCCACAAGGGTCTACAACATTAACCCTTACATGACTGGATTGGCTCGTGGGGGCCCATAAGTCCCTAAACTGATGTGGAGCTTCACCGACCACGTTGCCTATGATATATATAAAGGCATTATTAGTTTTCTTGTCCTTAATTGTTTTTATTTAGTATTAGTACAAATCACATGGTCAAACATAATATTCATATAATTTTACGGAGTCGAAATTTTCGTTTCCAGTTCATGCACACGTGTCTCCACGAGTGGACTTCAAGCCTCGGCTGATGCGGGGATCATCTTCGTAGCTAATGGAGATCCATGACTACTTTTATATCCATGATGAACCTCATATGTTGAGGTTGATTGAAAGATGTAATTGTGCCTTGATTTATGTTGGGTTTTATTTGCTTTGCACAGGGATTATCACTTAGTTAATTAGGTGTATTTGGGTCCGGTTCAAACTCTTTTAGGAGCCGGTTTTCTGTGTTGTTTTACGTATGTTTAGGCTCCGGTTCATAGCCATCCAAGGGCCGGCTCAATGTTTCTCTTTTTAGCTTCGGTTTGTAGCTTGTTTATTTGTAAGGAAGGCCGGGTTCACCTATCACCTAA
>NW_027367201.1:0-60807 GCF_046119375.1 Phyllobates terribilis | reverse complement strand
AACAGGAAAAAGCAAAAAATTTCAGAATTGCACCTTGCAATGTGGAGATATTACTGTTTGTGCATTTACAATATTCATTGATTTTTGCCATTGAAAACATGTTTTCATATACCAGAAATGTTTGAAGCTACTGACTGAATGAAAGGAGCTGGCATCTCACTCTCTTTGAATCTTCTTTATCATGCTAGGATTAACAGGAAAAAGCAAAAAATTTCAGAATTGCAACTTGCAATGTGGAGATATTACTGTTTGTGCATTTACAATATTCATTGATTTTTGCCATTGAAAAACATGTTTTTCATATACCAGAAATGTTTGAAGCTACTGACTGAATGAAAGGAGCTGGCATCTCACTCTCTTTGAATCTTCTTTATCATGCTAGGATTAACAGGAAAAAGCTAAAAATTTCAGAATTGCACCGTGCAATGTGGAGATATTACTGTTTGTGCATTTACAATATTCATTGATTTTTGCCATTGAAAAACATGTTTTTCATATACCAGAAATGTTTGAAGCTACTGACTGAATGAAAGGAGCTGGCATCTCACTCTCTTTGAATCTTCTTTATCATGCTAGGATTAACAGGAAAAAGCAAAAAATTTCAGAATTGCACCTTGCAATGTGGAGATATTACTGTTTGTGCATTTACAATATTCATTGATTTTTGCCATTGAAAAACATGTTTTCATATACCAGAAATGTTTGAAGCTACTGACTGAATGAAAGGAGCTGGCATCTCACTCTCTTTGAATCTTCTTTATCATGCTAGGATTAACAGGAAAAAGCAAAAAATTTCAGAATTGCACCTTGCAATGTGGAGATATTACTGTTTGTGCATTTACAATATTCATTGATTTTTGCCATTGAAAAACATGTTTTTCATATACCAGAAATGTTTGAAGCTACTGACTGAATGAAAGGAGCTGGCATCTCACTCTCTTTGAATCTTCTTTATCATGCTAGGATTAACAGGAAAAAGCTAAAAATTTCAGAATTGCACCGTGCAATGTGGAGATATTACTGTTTGTGCATTTACAATATTCATTGATTTTTGCCATTGAAAAACATGTTTTTCATATACCAGAAATGTTTGAAGCTACTGACTGAATGAAAGGAGCTGGCATCTCACTCTCTTTGAATCTTCTTTATCATGCTAGGATTAACAGGAAAAAGCTAAAAATTTCAGAATTGCACCGTGCAATGTGGAGATATTACTGTTTGTGCATTTACAATATTCATTGATTTTTGCCATTGAAAAACATGTTTTTCATATACCAGAAATGTTTGAAGCTACTGACTGAATGAAAGGAGCTGGCATCTCACTCTCTTTGAATCTTCTTTATCATGCTAGGATTAGCAGGAAAAAGCAAAAAATTTCAGAATTGCACCTTGCAATGTGGAGATATTACTGTTTGTGCATTTACAATATTCATTGATTTTTGCCATTGAAAAACATGTTTTTCATATACCAGAAATGTTTGAAGCTACTGACTGAATGAAAGGAGCTGGCATCTCACTCTCTTTGAATCTTCTTTATCATGCTAGGATTAACAGGAAAAAGCAAAAAATTTCAGAATTGCACCTTGCAATGTGGAGATATTACTGTTTGTGCATTTACAATATTCATTGATTTTTGCCATTGAAAAACATGTTTTTCATATACCAGAAATGTTTGAAGCTACTGACTGAATGAAAGGAGCTGGCATCTCACTCTCTTTGAATCTTCTTTATCATGCTAGGATTAACAGGAAAAAGCTAAAAATTTCAGAATTGCACCGTGCAATGTGGAGATATTACTGTTTGTGCATTTACAATATTCATTGATTTTTGCCATTGAAAAACATGTTTTTCATATACCAGAAATGTTTGAAGCTACTGACTGAATGAAAGGAGCTGGCATCTCACTCTCTTTGAATCTTCTTTATCATGCTAGGATTAACAGGAAAAAGCAAAAAATTTCAGAATTGCACCTTGCAATGTGGAGATATTACTGTTTGTGCATTTACAATATTCATTGATTTTTGCCATTGAAAAACATGTTTTTCATATACCAGAAATGTTTGAAGCTACTGACTGAATGAAAGGAGCTGGCATCTCACTCTCTTTGAATCTTCTTTATCATGCTAGGATTAACAGGAAAAAGCAAAAAATTTCAGAATTGCACCTTGCAATGTGGAGATATTACTGTTTGTGCATTTACAATATTCATTGATTTTTGCCATTGAAAAACATGTTTTTCATATACCAGAAATGTTTGAAGCTACTGACTGAATGAAAGGAGCTGGCATCTCACTCTCTTTGAATCTTCTTTATCATGCTAGGATTAACAGGAAAAAGCTAAAAATTTCAGAATTGCACCGTGCAATGTGGAGATATTACTGTTTGTGCATTTACAATATTCATTGATTTTTGCCATTGAAAAACATGTTTTTCATATACCAGAAATGTTTGAAGCTACTGACTGAATGAAAGGAGCTGGCATCTCACTCTCTTTGAATCTTCTTTATCATGCTAGGATTAACAGGAAAAAGCTAAAAATTTCAGAATTGCACCGTGCAATGTGGAGATATTACTGTTTGTGCATTTACAATATTCATTGATTTTTGCCATTGAAAAACATGTTTTTCATATACCAGAAATGTTTGAAGCTACTGACTGAATGAAAGGAGCTGGCATCTCACTCTCTTTGAATCTTCTTTATCATGCTAGGATTAGCAGGAAAAAGCAAAAAATTTCAGAATTGCACCTTGCAATGTGGAGATATTACTGTTTGTGCATTTACAATATTCATTGATTTTTGCCATTGAAAAACATGTTTTTCATATACCAGAAATGTTTGAAGCTACTGACTGAATGAAAGGAGCTGGCATCTCACTCTCTTTGAATCTTCTTTATCATGCTAGGATTAACAGGAAAAAGCAAAAAATTTCAGAATTGCACCTTGCAATGTGGAGATATTACTGTTTGTGCATTTACAATATTCATTGATTTTTGCCATTGAAAAACATGTTTTTCATATACCAGAAATGTTTGAAGCTACTGACTGAATGAAAGGAGCTGGCATCTCACTCTCTTTGAATCTTCTTTATTATGCTAGGATTAACAGGAAAAAGCAAAAAATTTCAGAATTGCACCTTGCAATGTGGAGATATTACTGTTTGTGCATTTACAATATTCATTGATTTTTGCCATTGAAAAACATGTTTTTCATATACCAGAAATGTTTGAAGCTACTGACTGAATGAAAGGAGCTGGCATCTCACTCTCTTTGAATCTTCTTTATCATGCTAGGATTAGCAGGAAAAAGCAAAAAATTTCAGAATTGCAACTTGCAATGTGGAGATATTACTGTTTGTGCATTTACAATATTCATTGATTTTTGCCATTGAAAAACATGTTTTTCATATACCAGAAATGTTTGAAGCTACTGACTGAATGAAAGGAGCTGGCATCTCACTCTCTTTGAATCTTCTTTATCATGCTAGGATTAACAGGAAAAAGCTAAAAATTTCAGAATTGCACCGTGCAATGTGGAGATATTACTGTTTGTGCATTTACAATATTCATTGATTTTTGCCATTGAAAAACATGTTTTTCATATACCAGAAATGTTTGAAGCTACTGACAATGAAAGGAGCTGGCATCTCACTCTCTTTGAATCTTCTTTATCATGCTAGGATTAACAGGAAAAAGCAAAAAATTTCAGAATTGCACCTTGCAATGTGGAGATATTACTGTTTGTGCATTTACAATATTCATTGATTTTTGCCATTGAAAAACATGTTTTTCATATACCAGAAATGTTTGAAGCTACTGACTGAATGAAAGGAGCTGGCATCTCACTCTCTTTGAATCTTCTTTATCATGCTAGGATTAACAGGAAAAAGCAAAAAATTTCAGAATTGCACCTTGCAATGTGGAGATATTACTGTTTGTGCATTTACAATATTCATTGATTTTTGCCATTGAAAAACATGTTTTTCATATACCAGAAATGTTTGAAGCTACTGACTGAATGAAAGGAGCTGGCATCTCACTCTCTTTGTTTTACCATATTTTTTTATTTTTAATAAACAGTTTAACAGGGGAATAACAATCGTAGCATAAAGTAGTGAAATAAGAATATTCGTGGGAAGGGGTAATTCCGAGGAAGGGGAAGGGAAAGGGTACAAACGGAAATGGAATAATCAGGGAAGGTGGGAGAAATTTGTTCGTCAAATAATAAACACGATAATAGATAACTTGAACAATTAAACACACACCACTATCATATTAGCAAAATTAAACATATTAATAAGCTAAACATGTAACACCTATTAAGATACTCCAGCATTATGAGATGGTTGAGGGAACTTAATGGACCAAATATCCCACTTCTTAGAAAATTTAAGTAAATTATTGTTAATAAGGGCAAATCTGAGTTCAAATATTCTATGGAGATTCATCTTATCAACTAAGTCCTCCAAAGTGGGGACATGTGACTTTCTCCAATAAAAAGCCAATGTATTCTTACAAACTGAGAATAAATGAATCACCAAAGATCTTTCAAACGACTTGTATGATTCAAGATCCAAGGATAGTAAAGCCCTTTGAGGGGTCAATATTAGTGGTCTGCCCAAGAGATCATCTACCAAAGAAGAGATCTGAGCCCATAGATTGCGGATTTTAGGGCAGCTCCAAAAGAGATGTAACAGATCTCCCCTGAGGCCGCACTCCCTCCAACAGAGGGGAGAGTTGCTGGGCTTTATATAGTGGAGCCTGATTGGAGTGTAGTACCATCTGGTTAAAATTTTGAAGTAGGCCTCTTGTAAGGGCATAGATATATTAGAGGCTTGTGAGAAAAGAAGAGCATTCTCCCATTGGTCGGATTGGAAATTGAGTTTTAGGTCCTTTTCCCATCGAATCATGTAAAGATGTTTTTGGAAAGAGAGGTCATTATTGAAGCTGTTATATAGGTGTCTCAGGCTCCAAAAAATCTTATGGGATGTGTTACTTAACAGGTTCACCGAGATTTCGGAAACGATAAATTTGCTAGAAATGAATTCCAGAATAATGCTCTTTAAATGAGAGTATAAAAAGAAATCAGAAAAAGGCAAATTGAATCTTTTCTTAAGAATTTGGAAAGGGATAAAGACAGAAGCTTCATACAAGTCTCCAATTTTCCTTAACCCTTTAATGTCCCATTGATCTGGAATGGAAGAGTTATACAGATCAGCAACAAAACCAATTGGAAATTTTTTGACAAGGGAAAGCTTATCCATATCAGAATCTCTTAAAGGATTCTTTTTCTTTTTTTTGGTGATTTTTTTCCAGGCGTCAATGATCGCCTGGAAAATAGGGTGGGAAGAATCATGAGTACACTGTCTAAAGAGATGCCTGAGTAACAATTCACGAGGAGAAGAACCGTTATTTAAGAAGGTCTCCAGAATCATCCAAGCTGGGGGGCTGTCAGAATTAAACCAGTAACTGCTCTGTTTGATAAGGTTTGCCAGATAGTAAGCGGAAATATTAGGATGGCTCAGACCTCCGTTACTTTTATTCTTGTACAATATATCAGCAGATATCCTCGCACGTTTATTATCCCAGACATAAGAATTAATCTGATTTTGAATTTTTTGAATAAAGATATGGGAAATAGATAAAGGTAGGTTGCGGAAAAAATACAAAATTTTGGGAAGAACAAACATCTTGATAGAGAGGACTCTACCCCACCACGACAAATCTCTTTTCATAAAATCCATCAAATCTCCTCGGACGATGTCATCAATCCGAACCAGATTGTCAGAGATTGTTGAATTAATAGATTTACCAATACTGATCCCCAAATAAGTCAGATTGCGTTTAGCCAGACCAAAGGAAAATCTTGAGTGTAAAACCTCTCTCGTCTGACGGTCCAGATTAATATTCAAAAGTTTAGACTTCTCATTGTTAATTTTAAAATAAGAAATCTGAGAGAATAGTTCTAGAACCTTTGAAACCTCCGCAACCGAATTTACTGGGTCCAGCAAGGAAAGCATAACATCATCTGCAAAGAGGCCAATTTTAAATTCTCGAGATGGGGTAGAAATCCCCCTAATGTCAGTGTTTTCTCTAATCCTCTGTGCCAAAGGCTCCATAGCCAGGACAAAGAGAAGGGGGGAAAGTGGGCAACCCTGTCTAGTACCATTTGTGATAGGGATTGGATTTGAGAGATAATTGTTAACATAAATTTTTGCTTGGGGGTTAGAATAGAGGGCCATAATTGAAGAGAGAAATTTGTTATCAAAACCGAATTTAATAAGGGTGAGTTTAAGGTATAGCCAATTTAACCTGTCGAAAGCTTTTTCAGCGTCTAAAGCAAGCAATGAAGTTGGGAGTTTCGCCGTATTTATCACCTTAATAATATTCAGAAGTCTTCTAGAGCCATCAGTTGCTTGCCTCCCACCAACGAAGCCAATCTGATCATCGTTGATGAGAGATGGGAGAATAGTCGATAAACGATTGGCCAGAATTTTCGAATATATCTTAATATCAGTGTTAATTAGCGAAATGGGCCTATAATTTTTAACATTATCTCTCTCATCCTTAGACTTGGGTATTAGGGTAATGGTGGCTTCCAGCATTTCTGAGGGGAAGGAGCTTATTGAGGAAGCATGATTGAAAATTTTCGTGAGAGGGGAAGAAAGTAGGTCACAAAAAGTTTTATAATACTCATTAATGAACCCATCTGGACCCGGAGCCTTGAAATCTTTAAGTTGCTTTATTGTGTTAATAATTTCAAGGTTAGAAAAAGGCTTATTCAATGACTCGTGATCCAGAGGGCTCAATTTCGGTAGGTTAATGGAGGATAAAAATTTGTTGATTGCATCTGGGTGAGGATGGGAAATTAGAGGATCAGTTTTGATGTTGTAGAGTTTTTTGTAAAAATTTGCAAACTGGTTCACTATATCTTTAGGGTGGCAAAACGTTATTCCACTATTGTTTTTTATTTTATCTATTCTATTAATTGCTCTTTTACATTTGACTAGGCGGGCCATAAAGCGGGTAGGTTTATTTAGGGCCGCATAGTAATTAAATTTTGATTTCCGAATAATTGCATCATAGGAGGAAGAAATTTCTGATTTTAGCTCTACTCTTAAATTTGAGAGTTCTTTTTGAATTATTGGGGAAGGGGAAGGAAGATTAATTTGCTCTAATTCTTTTTCCCTAATCAGTTTTTGAAGAGAATTAATTTTTGATCTTTTTTCTTTTTTTTCAAATGAGGATATCTGCATTAGTACACCACGAAGGACGGCCTTGTGAGCGCACCAGCTGGAGAAGGGATTAGATAAATCTGGGGTATCATTCTCCCTAAAATAATCAGAAATAGCTTTTTCAATAATTTTTTTGTTTTTGGGGTTATGAATAAGTGAAGATCTACATTTCCAAAGAAATCCATTTTTAATAAGAGGACCAATATGAATTTCACATGACGTAGGGGCATGATCTGATAGAGACCTAAGACCTATAGATACGTTAGAGAATTTGGGTAAAGAAAAAACGTCAGTTATTATTAAGTCTATTCTAGAGGCCGTTTGGTGCGCATCCGAAAAATGGGAGAATTCTTTGGAGGTAGTTTGCAGACATCTAAATGTATCAAATAGTTCGTTTTTATAAAGCCAGTTATTTAGCGTCGGGTATAAATGACGGCTGGGGGAGGAAGAGTCCATATGCCCGTCCGGGACCATGTTGAAGTCTCCCAAAAAAATCAATTCGCCTCTCCTAACCTCTTCAACCTTTCTAAAAACCTTATTCAAAAAGGGTATTTGCTTTTTATTTGGGGCGTATAGGTTAACAACAGTGCACTCATGATTATTCAGTTTACAGAGCAATATATGGAACCTTCCATTGACATCTCTATGCTGATCTAAAAACTCAAATGGGACAGAATCTCTGATCACTGTAGCTACACCGGCTTTTTTCCGGTCGCTAGTGGATTCAAATATATGAGGGTAGCGTTTGTGGGTAAAGGTAGGGTGTTTTCCCTCGGCAAACCTTGTCTCCTGAAGACACGCAACATCAGCACCAAGATGACCCAATTCCTTCCAAAGGGAGAATCTCTTATTGGGACTGTTTAGGCCTCTTACATTATAGGTGATGATCTTGATAGGCATAGGTAAATTAATAATTAAAGTAAGTCAAAAGGAGAGGGGTCAGTTGGTCCAACAAATTCCCAAAAAATAAAAATCAACCGACAATCAAAGCTGGAATACAATATCTCTAATATTAATTCAAAGATAGTGATAACAATAACCAAATATTCAAAGAAAAAGAAAAAAAAAAACGAATCAAAAAATCTCCTGAGGGAACCTTCACCGAAAAGGTTCTCCCTCAGATTGGGGGGAAAAATAATGTGGACAAACCATGAAGGCTAAATATAAAGAAGAATGATAAATTTATTATAGCATGTTAGGTGAGGTGAAAAAATGTGATTATTTTTAAAGAGGGCTCCCGAGGGAGTAGTGTTTATCATTTCAGCGGTGAGGTGCCTTTGTAACCTTGTAGGGAATGTCTTTTATAAAATCAAAAAATTTAGGGCCTTCATCAGGATCTGTAAGAGTGAATGTTTTCCGGTTAAAGAAAATCAGCAACTTTACCGGAAAGCCCCACCTATATGGGATATTCATATCCCTCAGTCTATCTGTGGTCAATTTGTATGACCTTCTTGCATCCATGGTTTCTTTGGAAAAATCGGAGAAGATTTTTAGATGCGAGAAAGGCTCTGGAAAAGTCCTATTTTCCCTGATATAATTCAAGATTCTCTCTTTGGTCGAGAAGAAATGTAACCTAGCTATTACATCCCTAGGAAGATCCGAGGAAATGGAGGTCGGACGAAATAAGCGATGGGCCCTATCAATGATAAGATCCTGCTCAGAAAGGGATGGGATTGTCTTGTGAAATAAGTCTTTGAGATAAGCCGAGATATCTGAGGGAGAAACATCCTCAGATATGCCTCTAATTTTCAAATTATTTCTCCTACTCCTATCCTCCAAATCCGCAACTTTTAATCTGAGTCTCTTAAGCTCAGATTTAATTTCTAGATTATCAGAAGAGACAGACTCTACCCTTCCCTCCACCGTTTCAAGTCTTTTAGTGTTTTCCTCCAATTTAAGACCAAAAGCTTCCAAAGTAGATTTCATGGTGTCTACCTGTTTCTCGAAGCCCAGTTTCATATTTCTGTCAATTGTCTTTAAAAGATTGTCCAGATATGAACCAAGGTCGGTATTTCCCAACTCTTGTGAAATGGGCATTTTGACCGGGACACTAAGCGTAGGGTCTGGGGACGAAGGGGAAAAGTCCTTTTTAGCACGTCTCTTATCTGGACTAGGATTAGGAGACGTGTCCGAGGATTCCTCCTCCGAACTCGTAGCCAATGAAGAATACTTGTTGCTCCAGGCTCCTGGATCCCTTCTCTTTGATGAGATGGAAATATCCATCTCTTCCACTTTTTTTCCTTTAACTACGATAGAAGGGGCAGGTTTAGCATCAGGAATTCTCTGTGGTTTTGGAGATAATAGACTTTTATAAGATTCTTTGGTGGGAGAGCTTATTTTAGAACTCAGTCTGTCTTCCGGATTTCTATGAGGTGATCTGGACTTAAGAGGACTGACAGTATTAACAGCATCTTCTGATGGGTTTGAAAATGAAAAGCGTTGGGAGGACTTCGCTCTAACCGCACTAGTTTTAAGGGGAGCTTCCAAAGACTTTTGGGTATTTTTTTTATTAGCCGCCATTATAAAATATCAGACCTATGGGTATATATATATAGAAAAACACTAAAATAACACTAGAAATATTTGACCTAAAGGGTGGACAAAAGACTTTAGGGTTGCAAAGTGACTGGGAACAATGGCTAGAAGAAGTTTGCGTTAAACAAATATCAATCCAACAAGAGGCAATCAATACCCTTAAAAACTGCAATATTATGTACCCCCTAAAATACAATCCTTAAAATATAAATTACCATCAAAAGTAACAAAAAAATAATGAAATTGACCTGAGGGATAAAAATAAAAGGCACATATATCTCTTAACATGAAACTAATTATTATGGAGGCTTGCAAATCTGTAGAGTTCCATGGGCACCAACTGTTATATATATATCAGGTAGCGTAGTCACAGGGTATATATATGAGGGCAGAAACAGATCCTCCTATCCCTCCCCTCCCCTCAGAGTCAAGTCTCGCAGTCAAAATGATATTACACCGTTTGGAGTTTAATAAACCTCTGTATCAGTAATAATATAGAATCAGCACCATGGACAGCAGTTCAGAGCGACGCTGCAGCAGGAGGCAGGAGAAATTGACTGGTATAAGTTCAGCACCATGGACAGCAGTTCAGACCAATACAAGATCAGCACCATGGACAGCAGCTCAAATCAGCACCATGGACAGCAGTGCAGAGCGACGCCAGCAGAGGGCAGGAGAATCTGATCAGCACCATGGACAGCAGTGCTGAGCTACGCCGCAGCAGGGGGCGGGAGATTCAAAGAATATCAGCTGATTGGAAGTGTGTGACAGTGGAGAGTAGCGGGGCTGCTGCAGCGGGGGACCAGAGGCAAAAATCAAAGCGCAGCAGCGCTGTCACAGAAGGGGGAGGCAGTCACAGGGGTCTGCAGGGTCCAGACACCATAAAAATATACACAGCAGAGCGGCACAGCGGGGGTATATAGAACGGACCTCGGCACCGGCGGCACTCAACAGCTGGGAGCAGGGGGAGCGGAGCAGCTTCTTATCAGGGGGAAGAGGGATGCCGCCGCCACTATATGGAACCTGGGGACGTGGGGACACCGGCAGTGCTCGTTATCAGAGTGAACAGCTGATATGCCGGCTCCGGAGCAGAGGGGGGGGGACCGCTACTATGTGAACAGCCCGGAGTGCAGGTAACAGCCGCAAAGGAGAGGAGAGAGCCGGGTGCAGACAGCAGCGGTGGCAGTGAGCGGAGGGGGGGGAAAGGGACGCAGCAGCTTCACAGGGACACCAGGGGACACCGTTACCACCGGAGCAGCCCCAGAACCACGGCAACAGACCCCCAGAAACCCGATAAAAGCCCCGGCTTCAGCCAGGGCTTATCTGACCTGTACAGAAGTAATCAGTATGCAGTCCCGCTCCGTCTCAGTCTCCTGAACTCCGCGTCGTACAGGCTAGGCTAGGCTCACGGTCCCTTGTCGGCAGCAGGGGTCTTATCCACGGGGACCAGTGGGGTTGGGAATCTTTGGTCCGGAGGTGGCAGCGCCTCTTCTTTATGGAGTAAGGTCCTGCGGGTCCGGTCCCGACCTCCGTGAAGTAACGATAGTTGATTGCAGGGCAGGGATTTCCAAGCTGTCGCCGGTGTCCCGGTCTCAGTCCCCTCTTCTCTTTTCTTTCTTGGATCCGTTGAAAGAACAGCTGAAACTGCTGTAGGGTCCCGCTCCCAAAGTAAAAGGCGGAGCAGAGCAGACCTTTACTGCTATTCCAGTCACTTCAAAGCAGCGCTGCTGAGCGACTGGAAACAAGAAAAGGGCCGCAGAGTGACTGGAATCAAGAAAAGGGCCGCCAGTGATCGCCTGGGTGTCAGAACCAGAACCAAAATGTGCCACCCCGTAGATTAAAAATAAGCTCTGACAACAGTCAGGGGGCCCAGTATATAATGTTCAGTTAAATGAAGTGAGAGAAATATGTGCCCCCACCGATCTGTGAGCTTAAAGGGGCACGTCACAGCCTCAAGGACTGGAATGCTCACCAGGACTTACCGCAGCTGCATATAAAGCCTGCTGATAGTCCTTAAGTCCGGTATAAAACGATGTAATCCTGGGTCCGGAGGTAGAAGGGCATAAATGGGTCCACAATCCTGTAGGGCCACGTTACAGAGTCACTTCAATGGTGGATTCTGAGCCTCACCCAAATGTCTGAGCACAAAACATCTCCAGGGTTGATGGGGTTAGCAGGGATTCTTTGGTGTCAAAATGATCCCTGAATGATAGGAAGTCCAAATATATAAGAATTTTGAAAAAAATCTTCTTTTTGTTGCTTAAAAAGTAGCTTTAAAGCGAAGCCCTCAGGGAGCTCAGGATCAAGCTGCCATCTCGTCCTGTGCTCAGGCCACTCCCCCCATCTCACTCTCTTTGAATCTTCTTTATCATGCTAGGATTAACAGGAAAAAGCTAAAAATTTCAGAATTGCACCGTGCAATGTGGAGATATTACTGTTTGTGCATTTACAATATTCATTGATTTTTGCCATTGAAAAACATGTTTTTCATATACCAGAAATGTTTGAAGCTACTGACTGAATGAAAGGAGCTGGCATCTCACTCTCTTTGAATCTTCTTTATCATGCTAGGATTAACAGGAAAAAGCTAAAAATTTCAGAATTGCACCGTGCAATGTGGAGATATTACTGTTTGTGCATTTACAATATTCATTGATTTTTGCCATTGAAAAACATGTTTTTCATATACCAGAAATGTTTGAAGCTACTGACTGAATGAAAGGAGCTGGCATCTCACTCTCTTTGAATCTTCTTTATCATGCTAGGATTAGCAGGAAAAAGCAAAAAATTTCAGAATTGCACCTTGCAATGTGGAGATATTACTGTTTGTGCATTTACAATATTCATTGATTTTTGCCATTGAAAAACATGTTTTTCATATACCAGAAATGTTTGAAGCTACTGACTGAATGAAAGGAGCTGGCATCTCACTCTCTTTGAATCTTCTTTATCATGCTAGGATTAACAGGAAAAAGCAAAAAATTTCAGAATTGCACCTTGCAATGTGGAGATATTACTGTTTGTGCATTTACAATATTCATTGATTTTTGCCATTGAAAAACATGTTTTTCATATACCAGAAATGTTTGAAGCTACTGACTGAATGAAAGGAGCTGGCATCTCACTCTCTTTGAATCTTCTTTATCATGCTAGGATTAACAGGAAAAAGCTAAAAATTTCAGAATTGCACCGTGCAATGTGGAGATATTACTGTTTGTGCATTTACAATATTCATTGATTTTTGCCATTGAAAAACATGTTTTTCATATACCAGAAATGTTTGAAGCTACTGACTGAATGAAAGGAGCTGGCATCTCACTCTCTTTGAATCTTCTTTATCATGCTAGGATTAACAGGAAAAAGCAAAAAATTTCAGAATTGCACCTTGCAATGTGGAGATATTACTGTTTGTGCATTTACAATATTCATTGATTTTTGCCATTGAAAAACATGTTTTTCATATACCAGAAATGTTTGAAGCTACTGACTGAATGAAAGGAGCTGGCATCTCACTCTCTTTGAATCTTCTTTATCATGCTAGGATTAACAGGAAAAAGCTAAAAATTTCAGAATTGCACCGTGCAATGTGGAGATATTACTGTTTGTGCATTTACAATATTCATTGATTTTTGCCATTGAAAAACATGTTTTTCATATACCAGAAATGTTTGAAGCTACTGACTGAATGAAAGGAGCTGGCATCTCACTCTCTTTGAATCTTCTTTATCATGCTAGGATTAGCAGGAAAAAGCAAAAAATTTCAGAATTTCACCTTGCAATGTGGAGATATTACTGTTTGTGCATTTACAATATTCATTGATTTTTGCCATTGAAAAACATGTTTTTCATATACCAGAAATGTTTGAAGCTACTGACTGAATGAAAGGAGCTGGCATCTCACTCTCTTTGAATCTTCTTTATCATGCTAGGATTAACAGGAAAAAGCTAAAAATTTCAGAATTGCACCGTGCAATGTGGAGATATTACTGTTTGTGCATTTACAATATTCATTGATTTTTGCCATTGAAAAACATGTTTTTCATATACCAGAAATGTTTGAAGCTACTGACTGAATGAAAGGAGCTGGCATCTCACTCTCTTTGAATCTTCTTTATCATGCTAGGATTAGCAGGAAAAAGCAAAAAATTTCAGAATTGCACCTTGCAATGTGGAGATATTACTGTTTGTGCATTTACAATATTCATTGATTTTTGCCATTGAAAAACATGTTTTTCATATACCAGAAATGTTTGAAGCTACTGACTGAATGAAAGGAGCTGGCATCTCACTCTCTTTGAATCTTCTTTATCATGCTAGGATTAACAGGAAAAAGCAAAAAATTTCAGAATTGCACCTTGCAATGTGGAGATATTACTGTTTGTGCATTTACAATATTCATTGATTTTTGCCATTGAAAAACATGTTTTTCATATACCAGAAATGTTTGAAGCTACTGACTGAATGAAAGGAGCTGGCATCTCACTCTCTTTGAATCTTCTTTATTATGCTAGGATTAACAGGAAAAAGCAAAAAATTTCAGAATTGCACCTTGCAATGTGGAGATATTACTGTTTGTGCATTTACAATATTCATTGATTTTTGCCATTGAAAAACATGTTTTTCATATACCAGAAATGTTTGAAGCTACTGACTGAATGAAAGGAGCTGGCATCTCACTCTCTTTGAATCTTCTTTATCATGCTAGGATTAACAGGAAAAAGCTAAAAATTTCAGAATTGCACCGTGCAATGTGGAGATATTACTGTTTGTGCATTTACAATATTCATTGATTTTTGCCATTGAAAAACATGTTTTTCATATACCAGAAATGTTTGAAGCTACTGACTGAATGAAAGGAGCTGGCATCTCACTCTCTTTGAATCTTCTTTATCATGCTAGGATTAACAGGAAAAAGCAAAAAATTTCAGAATTGCACCTTGCAATGTGGAGATATTACTGTTTGTGCATTTACAATATTCATTGATTTTTGCCATTGAAAAACATGTTTTTCATATACCAGAAATGTTTGAAGCTACTGACTGAATGAAAGGAGCTGGCATCTCACTCTCTTTGAATCTTCTTTATCATGCTAGGATTAACAGGAAAAAGCTAAAAATTTCAGAATTGCACCGTGCAATGTGGAGATATTACTGTTTGTGCATTTACAATATTCATTGATTTTTGCCATTGAAAAACATGTTTTTCATATACCAGAAATGTTTGAAGCTACTGACTGAATGAAAGGAGCTGGCATCTCACTCTCTTTGAATCTTCTTTATCATGCTAGGATTAGCAGGAAAAAGCAAAAAATTTCAGAATTTCACCTTGCAATGTGGAGATATTACTGTTTGTGCATTTACAATATTCATTGATTTTTGCCATTGAAAAACATGTTTTTCATATACCAGAAATGTTTGAAGCTACTGACTGAATGAAAGGAGCTGGCATCTCACTCTCTTTGAATCTTCTTTATCATGCTAGGATTAACAGGAAAAAGCAAAAAATTTCAGAATTGCACCTTGCAATGTGGAGATATTACTGTTTGTGCATTTACAATATTCATTGATTTTTGCCATTGAAAAACATGTTTTTCATATACCAGAAATGTTTGAAGCTACTGACTGAATGAAAGGAGCTGGCATCTCACTCTCTTTGAATCTTCTTTATTATGCTAGGATTAACAGGAAAAAGCAAAAAATTTCAGAATTGCACCTTGCAATGTGGAGATATTACTGTTTGTGCATTTACAATATTCATTGATTTTTGCCATTGAAAAACATGTTTTTCATATACCAGAAATGTTTGAAGCTACTGACTGAATGAAAGGAGCTGGCATCTCACTCTCTTTGAATCTTCTTTATCATGCTAGGATTAACAGGAAAAAGCTAAAAATTTCAGAATTGCACCGTGCAATGTGGAGATATTACTGTTTGTGCATTTACAATATTCATTGATTTTTGCCATTGAAAAACATGTTTTTCATATACCAGAAATGTTTGAAGCTACTGACTGAATGAAAGGAGCTGGCATCTCACTCTCTTTGAATCTTCTTTATCATGCTAGGATTAACAGGAAAAAGCAAAAAATTTCAGAATTGCACCTTAAAATGTGGAGATATTACTGTTTGTGCATTTACAATATTCATTAATTTTTGCCATTGAAAAACGTTTTTCATATACCAGAAATGTTTGAAGCTACTGACTGAATGAAAGGAGCTGGCATCTCACTCTCTTTGAATCTTCTTTATCATGCTAGGATTAGCAGGAAAAAGCAAAAAATTTCAGAATTGCACCTTGCAATGTGGAGATATTACTGTTTGTGCATTTACAATATTCATTGATTTTTGCCATTGAAAAACATGTTTTTCATATACCAGAAATGTTTGAAGCTACTGACTGAATGAAAGGAGCTGGCATCTCACTCTCTTTGAATCTTCTTTATCATGCTAGGATTAACAGGAAAAAGCTAAAAATTTCAGAATTGCACCGTGCAATGTGGAGATATTACTGTTTGTGCATTTACAATATTCATTGATTTTTGCCATTGAAAAACATGTTTTTCATATACCAGAAATGTTTGAAGCTACTGACTGAATGAAAGGAGCTGGCATCTCACTCTCTTTGAATCTTCTTTATCATGCTAGGATTAGCAGGAAAAAGCAAAAAATTTCAGAATTTCACCTTGCAATGTGGAGATATTACTGTTTGTGCATTTACAATATTCATTGATTTTTGCCATTGAAAAACATGTTTTTCATATACCAGAAATGTTTGAAGCTACTGACTGAATGAAAGGAGCTGGCATCTCACTCTCTTTGAATCTTCTTTATCATGCTAGGATTAACAGGAAAAAGCAAAAAATTTCAGAATTGCACCTTGCAATGTGGAGATATTACTGTTTGTGCATTTACAATATTCATTGATTTTTGCCATTGAAAAACATGTTTTTCATATACCAGAAATGTTTGAAGCTACTGACTGAATGAAAGGAGCTGGCATCTCACTCTCTTTGAATCTTCTTTATTATGCTAGGATTAACAGGAAAAAGCAAAAAATTTCAGAATTGCACCTTGCAATGTGGAGATATTACTGTTTGTGCATTTACAATATTCATTGATTTTTGCCATTGAAAAACATGTTTTTCATATACCAGAAATGTTTGAAGCTACTGACTGAATGAAAGGAGCTGGCATCTCACTCTCTTTGAATCTTCTTTATCATGCTAGGATTAACAGGAAAAAGCTAAAAATTTCAGAATTGCACCGTGCAATGTGGAGATATTACTGTTTGTGCATTTACAATATTCATTGATTTTTGCCATTGAAAAACATGTTTTTCATATACCAGAAATGTTTGAAGCTACTGACTGAATGAAAGGAGCTGGCATCTCACTCTCTTTGAATCTTCTTTATCATGCTAGGATTAACAGGAAAAAGCAAAAAATTTCAGAATTGCACCTTAAAATGTGGAGATATTACTGTTTGTGCATTTACAATATTCATTAATTTTTGCCATTGAAAAACGTTTTTCATATACCAGAAATGTTTGAAGCTACTGACTGAATGAAAGGAGCTGGCATCTCACTCTCTTTGAATCTTCTTTATCATGCTAGGATTAGCAGGAAAAAGCAAAAAATTTCAGAATTGCACCTTGCAATGTGGAGATATTACTGTTTGTGCATTTACAATATTCATTGATTTTTGCCATTGAAAAACATGTTTTTCATATACCAGAAATGTTTGAAGCTACTGACTGAATGAAAGGAGCTGGCATCTCACTCTCTTTGAATCTTCTTTATCATGCTAGGATTAACAGGAAAAAGCTAAAAATTTCAGAATTGCACCGTGCAATGTGGAGATATTACTGTTTGTGCATTTACAATATTCATTGATTTTTGCCATTGAAAAACATGTTTTTCATATACCAGAAATGTTTGAAGCTACTGACTGAATGAAAGGAGCTGGCATCTCACTCTCTTTGAATCTTCTTTATCATGCTAGGATTAGCAGGAAAAAGCAAAAAATTTCAGAATTGCACCTTGCAATGTGGAGATATTACTGTTTGTGCATTTACAATATTCATTGATTTTTGCCATTGAAAAACATGTTTTTCATATACCAGAAATGTTTGAAGCTACTGACTGAATGAAAGGAGCTGGCATCTCACTCTCTTTGAATCTTCTTTATCATGCTAGGATTAACAGGAAAAAGCTAAAAATTTCAGAATTGCACCGTGCAATGTGGAGATATTACTGTTTGTGCATTTACAATATTCATTGATTTTTGCCATTGAAAAACATGTTTTTCATATACCAGAAATGTTTGAAGCTACTGACTGAATGAAAGGAGCTGGCATCTCACTCTCTTTGAATCTTCTTTATCATGCTAGGATTAGCAGGAAAAAGCAAAAAATTTCAGAATTGCACCTTGCAATGTGGAGATATTACTGTTTGTGCATTTACAATATTCATTGATTTTTGCCATTGAAAAACATGTTTTTCATATACCAGAAATGTTTGAAGCTACTGACTGAATGAAAGGAGCTGGCATCTCACTCTCTTTGAATCTTCTTTATCATGCTAGGATTAACAGGAAAAAGCTAAAAATTTCAGAATTGCACCGTGCAATGTGGAGATATTACTGTTTGTGCATTTACAATATTCATTGATTTTTGCCATTGAAAAACATGTTTTTCATATACCAGAAATGTTTGAAGCTACTGACTGAATGAAAGGAGCTGGCATCTCACTCTCTTTGAATCTTCTTTATCATGCTAGGATTAACAGGAAAAAGCAAAAAATTTCAGAATTGCACCTTGCAATGTGGAGATATTACTGTTTGTGCATTTACAATATTCATTGATTTTTGCCATTGAAAAACATGTTTTTCATATACCAGAAATGTTTGAAGCTACTGACTGAATGAAAGGAGCTGGCATCTCACTCTCTTTGAATCTTCTTTATCATGCTAGGATTAACAGGAAAAAGCAAAAAATTTCAGAATTGCACCTTGCAATGTGGAGATATTACTGTTTGTGCATTTACAATATTCATTGATTTTTGCCATTGAAAAACATGTTTTTCATATACCAGAAATGTTTGAAGCTACTGACTGAATGAAAGGAGCTGGCATCTCACTCTCTTTGAATCTTCTTTATCATGCTAGGATTAACAGGAAAAAGCTAAAAATTTCAGAATTGCACCGTGCAATGTGGAGATATTACTGTTTGTGCATTTACAATATTCATTGATTTTTGCCATTGAAAAACATGTTTTTCATATACCAGAAATGTTTGAAGCTACTGACTGAATGAAAGGAGCTGGCATCTCACTCTCTTTGAATCTTCTTTATCATGCTAGGATTAACAGGAAAAAGCTAAAAATTTCAGAATTGCACCGTGCAATGTGGAGATATTACTGTTTGTGCATTTACAATATTCATTGATTTTTGCCATTGAAAAACATGTTTTTCATATACCAGAAATGTTTGAAGCTACTGACTGAATGAAAGGAGCTGGCATCTCACTCTCTTTGAATCTTCTTTATCATGCTAGGATTAACAGGAAAAAGCTAAAAATTTCAGAATTGCACCGTGCAATGTGGAGATATTACTGTTTGTGCATTTACAATATTCATTGATTTTTGCCATTGAAAAACATGTTTTTCATATACCAGAAATGTTTGAAGCTACTGACTGAATGAAAGGAGCTGGCATCTCACTCTCTTTGAATCTTCTTTATCATGCTAGGATTAACAGGAAAAAGCAAAAAATTTCAGAATTGCACCTTGCAATGTGGAGATATTACTGTTTGTGCATTTACAATATTCATTGATTTTTGCCATTGAAAAACATGTTTTTCATATACCAGAAATGTTTGAAGCTACTGACTGAATGAAAGGAGCTGGCATCTCACTCTCTTTGAATCTTCTTTATCATGCTAGGATTAACAGGAAAAAGCTAAAAATTTCAGAATTGCACCGTGCAATGTGGAGATATTACTGTTTGTGCATTTACAATATTCATTGATTTTTGCCATTGAAAAACATGTTTTTCATATACCAGAAATGTTTGAAGCTACTGACTGAATGAAAGGAGCTGGCATCTCACTCTCTTTGAATCTTCTTTATCATGCTAGGATTAGCAGGAAAAAGCAAAAAATTTCAGAATTTCACCTTGCAATGTGGAGATATTACTGTTTGTGCATTTACAATATTCATTGATTTTTGCCATTGAAAAACATGTTTTTCATATACCAGAAATGTTTGAAGCTACTGACTGAATGAAAGGAGCTGGCATCTCACTCTCTTTGAATCTTCTTTATCATGCTAGGATTAACAGGAAAAAGCTAAAAATTTCAGAATTGCACCGTGCAATGTGGAGATATTACTGTTTGTGCATTTACAATATTCATTGATTTTTGCCATTGAAAAACATGTTTTTCATATACCAGAAATGTTTGAAGCTACTGACTGAATGAAAGGAGCTGGCATCTCACTCTCTTTGAATCTTCTTTATCATGCTAGGATTAGCAGGAAAAAGCAAAAAATTTCAGAATTTCACCTTGCAATGTGGAGATATTACTGTTTGTGCATTTACAATATTCATTGATTTTTGCCATTGAAAAACATGTTTTTCATATACCAGAAATGTTTGAAGCTACTGACTGAATGAAAGGAGCTGGCATCTCACTCTCTTTGAATCTTCTTTATCATGCTAGGATTAACAGGAAAAAGCAAAAAATTTCAGAATTGCACCTTGCAATGTGGAGATATTACTGTTTGTGCATTTACAATATTCATTGATTTTTGCCATTGAAAAACATGTTTTTCATATACCAGAAATGTTTGAAGCTACTGACTGAATGAAAGGAGCTGGCATCTCACTCTCTTTGAATCTTCTTTATTATGCTAGGATTAACAGGAAAAAGCAAAAAATTTCAGAATTGCACCTTGCAATGTGGAGATATTACTGTTTGTGCATTTACAATATTCATTGATTTTTGCCATTGAAAAACATGTTTTTCATATACCAGAAATGTTTGAAGCTACTGACTGAATGAAAGGAGCTGGCATCTCACTCTCTTTGAATCTTCTTTATCATGCTAGGATTAACAGGAAAAAGCTAAAAATTTCAGAATTGCACCGTGCAATGTGGAGATATTACTGTTTGTGCATTTACAATATTCATTGATTTTTGCCATTGAAAAACATGTTTTTCATATACCAGAAATGTTTGAAGCTACTGACTGAATGAAAGGAGCTGGCATCTCACTCTCTTTGAATCTTCTTTATCATGCTAGGATTAACAGGAAAAAGCAAAAAATTTCAGAATTGCACCTTAAAATGTGGAGATATTACTGTTTGTGCATTTACAATATTCATTAATTTTTGCCATTGAAAAACGTTTTTCATATACCAGAAATGTTTGAAGCTACTGACTGAATGAAAGGAGCTGGCATCTCACTCTCTTTGAATCTTCTTTATCATGCTAGGATTAGCAGGAAAAAGCAAAAAATTTCAGAATTGCACCTTGCAATGTGGAGATATTACTGTTTGTGCATTTACAATATTCATTGATTTTTGCCATTGAAAAACATGTTTTTCATATACCAGAAATGTTTGAAGCTACTGACTGAATGAAAGGAGCTGGCATCTCACTCTCTTTGAATCTTCTTTATCATGCTAGGATTAACAGGAAAAAGCTAAAAATTTCAGAATTGCACCGTGCAATGTGGAGATATTACTGTTTGTGCATTTACAATATTCATTGATTTTTGCCATTGAAAAACATGTTTTTCATATACCAGAAATGTTTGAAGCTACTGACTGAATGAAAGGAGCTGGCATCTCACTCTCTTTGAATCTTCTTTATCATGCTAGGATTAGCAGGAAAAAGCAAAAAATTTCAGAATTTCACCTTGCAATGTGGAGATATTACTGTTTGTGCATTTACAATATTCATTGATTTTTGCCATTGAAAAACATGTTTTTCATATACCAGAAATGTTTGAAGCTACTGACTGAATGAAAGGAGCTGGCATCTCACTCTCTTTGAATCTTCTTTATCATGCTAGGATTAACAGGAAAAAGCAAAAAATTTCAGAATTGCACCTTGCAATGTGGAGATATTACTGTTTGTGCATTTACAATATTCATTGATTTTTGCCATTGAAAAACATGTTTTTCATATACCAGAAATGTTTGAAGCTACTGACTGAATGAAAGGAGCTGGCATCTCACTCTCTTTGAATCTTCTTTATTATGCTAGGATTAACAGGAAAAAGCAAAAAATTTCAGAATTGCACCTTGCAATGTGGAGATATTACTGTTTGTGCATTTACAATATTCATTGATTTTTGCCATTGAAAAACATGTTTTTCATATACCAGAAATGTTTGAAGCTACTGACTGAATGAAAGGAGCTGGCATCTCACTCTCTTTGAATCTTCTTTATCATGCTAGGATTAACAGGAAAAAGCTAAAAATTTCAGAATTGCACCGTGCAATGTGGAGATATTACTGTTTGTGCATTTACAATATTCATTGATTTTTGCCATTGAAAAACATGTTTTTCATATACCAGAAATGTTTGAAGCTACTGACTGAATGAAAGGAGCTGGCATCTCACTCTCTTTGAATCTTCTTTATCATGCTAGGATTAACAGGAAAAAGCAAAAAATTTCAGAATTGCACCTTAAAATGTGGAGATATTACTGTTTGTGCATTTACAATATTCATTAATTTTTGCCATTGAAAAACGTTTTTCATATACCAGAAATGTTTGAAGCTACTGACTGAATGAAAGGAGCTGGCATCTCACTCTCTTTGAATCTTCTTTATCATGCTAGGATTAGCAGGAAAAAGCAAAAAATTTCAGAATTGCACCTTGCAATGTGGAGATATTACTGTTTGTGCATTTACAATATTCATTGATTTTTGCCATTGAAAAACATGTTTTTCATATACCAGAAATGTTTGAAGCTACTGACTGAATGAAAGGAGCTGGCATCTCACTCTCTTTGAATCTTCTTTATCATGCTAGGATTAACAGGAAAAAGCTAAAAATTTCAGAATTGCACCGTGCAATGTGGAGATATTACTGTTTGTGCATTTACAATATTCATTGATTTTTGCCATTGAAAAACATGTTTTTCATATACCAGAAATGTTTGAAGCTACTGACTGAATGAAAGGAGCTGGCATCTCACTCTCTTTGAATCTTCTTTATCATGCTAGGATTAGCAGGAAAAAGCAAAAAATTTCAGAATTGCACCTTGCAATGTGGAGATATTACTGTTTGTGCATTTACAATATTCATTGATTTTTGCCATTGAAAAACATGTTTTTCATATACCAGAAATGTTTGAAGCTACTGACTGAATGAAAGGAGCTGGCATCTCACTCTCTTTGAATCTTCTTTATCATGCTAGGATTAACAGGAAAAAGCTAAAAATTTCAGAATTGCACCGTGCAATGTGGAGATATTACTGTTTGTGCATTTACAATATTCATTGATTTTTGCCATTGAAAAACATGTTTTTCATATACCAGAAATGTTTGAAGCTACTGACTGAATGAAAGGAGCTGGCATCTCACTCTCTTTGAATCTTCTTTATCATGCTAGGATTAGCAGGAAAAAGCAAAAAATTTCAGAATTGCACCTTGCAATGTGGAGATATTACTGTTTGTGCATTTACAATATTCATTGATTTTTGCCATTGAAAAACATGTTTTTCATATACCAGAAATGTTTGAAGCTACTGACTGAATGAAAGGAGCTGGCATCTCACTCTCTTTGAATCTTCTTTATCATGCTAGGATTAACAGGAAAAAGCTAAAAATTTCAGAATTGCACCGTGCAATGTGGAGATATTACTGTTTGTGCATTTACAATATTCATTGATTTTTGCCATTGAAAAACATGTTTTTCATATACCAGAAATGTTTGAAGCTACTGACTGAATGAAAGGAGCTGGCATCTCACTCTCTTTGAATCTTCTTTATCATGCTAGGATTAACAGGAAAAAGCAAAAAATTTCAGAATTGCACCTTGCAATGTGGAGATATTACTGTTTGTGCATTTACAATATTCATTGATTTTTGCCATTGAAAAACATGTTTTTCATATACCAGAAATGTTTGAAGCTACTGACTGAATGAAAGGAGCTGGCATCTCACTCTCTTTGAATCTTCTTTATCATGCTAGGATTAACAGGAAAAAGCAAAAAATTTCAGAATTGCACCTTGCAATGTGGAGATATTACTGTTTGTGCATTTACAATATTCATTGATTTTTGCCATTGAAAAACATGTTTTTCATATACCAGAAATGTTTGAAGCTACTGACTGAATGAAAGGAGCTGGCATCTCACTCTCTTTGAATCTTCTTTATCATGCTAGGATTAACAGGAAAAAGCTAAAAATTTCAGAATTGCACCGTGCAATGTGGAGATATTACTGTTTGTGCATTTACAATATTCATTGATTTTTGCCATTGAAAAACATGTTTTTCATATACCAGAAATGTTTGAAGCTACTGACTGAATGAAAGGAGCTGGCATCTCACTCTCTTTGAATCTTCTTTATCATGCTAGGATTAACAGGAAAAAGCTAAAAATTTCAGAATTGCACCGTGCAATGTGGAGATATTACTGTTTGTGCATTTACAATATTCATTGATTTTTGCCATTGAAAAACATGTTTTTCATATACCAGAAATGTTTGAAGCTACTGACTGAATGAAAGGAGCTGGCATCTCACTCTCTTTGAATCTTCTTTATCATGCTAGGATTAGCAGGAAAAAGCAAAAAATTTCAGAATTGCACCTTGCAATGTGGAGATATTACTGTTTGTGCATTTACAATATTCATTGATTTTTGCCATTGAAAAACATGTTTTTCATATACCAGAAATGTTTGAAGCTACTGACTGAATGAAAGGAGCTGGCATCTCACTCTCTTTGAATCTTCTTTATCATGCTAGGATTAACAGGAAAAAGCAAAAAATTTCAGAATTGCACCTTGCAATGTGGAGATATTACTGTTTGTGCATTTACAATATTCATTGATTTTTGCCATTGAAAAACATGTTTTTCATATACCAGAAATGTTTGAAGCTACTGACTGAATGAAAGGAGCTGGCATCTCACTCTCTTTGAATCTTCTTTATTATGCTAGGATTAACAGGAAAAAGCAAAAAATTTCAGAATTGCACCTTGCAATGTGGAGATATTACTGTTTGTGCATTTACAATATTCATTGATTTTTGCCATTGAAAAACATGTTTTTCATATACCAGAAATGTTTGAAGCTACTGACTGAATGAAAGGAGCTGGCATCTCACTCTCTTTGAATCTTCTTTATCATGCTAGGATTAGCAGGAAAAAGCAAAAAATTTCAGAATTGCAACTTGCAATGTGGAGATATTACTGTTTGTGCATTTACAATATTCATTGATTTTTGCCATTGAAAAACATGTTTTTCATATACCAGAAATGTTTGAAGCTACTGACTGAATGAAAGGAGCTGGCATCTCACTCTCTTTGAATCTTCTTTATCATGCTAGGATTAACAGGAAAAAGCTAAAAATTTCAGAATTGCACCGTGCAATGTGGAGATATTACTGTTTGTGCATTTACAATATTCATTGATTTTTGCCATTGAAAAACATGTTTTTCATATACCAGAAATGTTTGAAGCTACTGACTGAATGAAAGGAGCTGGCATCTCACTCTCTTTGAATCTTCTTTATCATGCTAGGATTAACAGGAAAAAGCAAAAAATTTCAGAATTGCACCTTGCAATGTGGAGATATTACTGTTTGTGCATTTACAATATTCATTGATTTTTGCCATTGAAAAACATGTTTTTCATATACCAGAAATGTTTGAAGCTACTGACTGAATGAAAGGAGCTGGCATCTCACTCTCTTTGAATCTTCTTTATCATGCTAGGATTAACAGGAAAAAGCAAAAAATTTCAGAATTGCACCTTGCAATGTGGAGATATTACTGTTTGTGCATTTACAATATTCATTGATTTTTGCCATTGAAAAACATGTTTTTCATATACCAGAAATGTTTGAAGCTACTGACTGAATGAAAGGAGCTGGCATCTCACTCTCTTTGAATCTTCTTTATCATGCTAGGATTAACAGGAAAAAGCTAAAAATTTCAGAATTGCACCGTGCAATGTGGAGATATTACTGTTTGTGCATTTACAATATTCATTGATTTTTGCCATTGAAAAACATGTTTTTCATATACCAGAAATGTTTGAAGCTACTGACTGAATGAAAGGAGCTGGCATCTCACTCTCTTTGAATCTTCTTTATCATGCTAGGATTAACAGGAAAAAGCTAAAAATTTCAGAATTGCACCGTGCAATGTGGAGATATTACTGTTTGTGCATTTACAATATTCATTGATTTTTGCCATTGAAAAACATGTTTTTCATATACCAGAAATGTTTGAAGCTACTGACTGAATGAAAGGAGCTGGCATCTCACTCTCTTTGAATCTTCTTTATCATGCTAGGATTAGCAGGAAAAAGCAAAAAATTTCAGAATTGCACCTTGCAATGTGGAGATATTACTGTTTGTGCATTTACAATATTCATTGATTTTTGCCATTGAAAAACATGTTTTTCATATACCAGAAATGTTTGAAGCTACTGACTGAATGAAAGGAGCTGGCATCTCACTCTCTTTGAATCTTCTTTATCATGCTAGGATTAACAGGAAAAAGCAAAAAATTTCAGAATTGCACCTTGCAATGTGGAGATATTACTGTTTGTGCATTTACAATATTCATTGATTTTTGCCATTGAAAAACATGTTTTTCATATACCAGAAATGTTTGAAGCTACTGACTGAATGAAAGGAGCTGGCATCTCACTCTCTTTGAATCTTCTTTATCATGCTAGGATTAACAGGAAAAAGCTAAAAATTTCAGAATTGCACCGTGCAATGTGGAGATATTACTGTTTGTGCATTTACAATATTCATTGATTTTTGCCATTGAAAAACATGTTTTTCATATACCAGAAATGTTTGAAGCTACTGACTGAATGAAAGGAGCTGGCATCTCACTCTCTTTGAATCTTCTTTATCATGCTAGGATTAACAGGAAAAAGCAAAAAATTTCAGAATTGCACCTTGCAATGTGGAGATATTACTGTTTGTGCATTTACAATATTCATTGATTTTTGCCATTGAAAAACATGTTTTTCATATACCAGAAATGTTTGAAGCTACTGACTGAATGAAAGGAGCTGGCATCTCACTCTCTTTGAATCTTCTTTATCATGCTAGGATTAACAGGAAAAAGCTAAAAATTTCAGAATTGCACCGTGCAATGTGGAGATATTACTGTTTGTGCATTTACAATATTCATTGATTTTTGCCATTGAAAAACATGTTTTTCATATACCAGAAATGTTTGAAGCTACTGACTGAATGAAAGGAGCTGGCATCTCACTCTCTTTGAATCTTCTTTATCATGCTAGGATTAGCAGGAAAAAGCAAAAAATTTCAGAATTTCACCTTGCAATGTGGAGATATTACTGTTTGTGCATTTACAATATTCATTGATTTTTGCCATTGAAAAACATGTTTTTCATATACCAGAAATGTTTGAAGCTACTGACTGAATGAAAGGAGCTGGCATCTCACTCTCTTTGAATCTTCTTTATCATGCTAGGATTAACAGGAAAAAGCTAAAAATTTCAGAATTGCACCGTGCAATGTGGAGATATTACTGTTTGTGCATTTACAATATTCATTGATTTTTGCCATTGAAAAACATGTTTTTCATATACCAGAAATGTTTGAAGCTACTGACTGAATGAAAGGAGCTGGCATCTCACTCTCTTTGAATCTTCTTTATCATGCTAGGATTAGCAGGAAAAAGCAAAAAATTTCAGAATTGCACCTTGCAATGTGGAGATATTACTGTTTGTGCATTTACAATATTCATTGATTTTTGCCATTGAAAAACATGTTTTTCATATACCAGAAATGTTTGAAGCTACTGACTGAATGAAAGGAGCTGGCATCTCACTCTCTTTGAATCTTCTTTATCATGCTAGGATTAACAGGAAAAAGCAAAAAATTTCAGAATTGCACCTTGCAATGTGGAGATATTACTGTTTGTGCATTTACAATATTCATTGATTTTTGCCATTGAAAAACATGTTTTTCATATACCAGAAATGTTTGAAGCTACTGACTGAATGAAAGGAGCTGGCATCTCACTCTCTTTGAATCTTCTTTATTATGCTAGGATTAACAGGAAAAAGCAAAAAATTTCAGAATTGCACCTTGCAATGTGGAGATATTACTGTTTGTGCATTTACAATATTCATTGATTTTTGCCATTGAAAAACATGTTTTTCATATACCAGAAATGTTTGAAGCTACTGACTGAATGAAAGGAGCTGGCATCTCACTCTCTTTGAATCTTCTTTATCATGCTAGGATTAACAGGAAAAAGCTAAAAATTTCAGAATTGCACCGTGCAATGTGGAGATATTACTGTTTGTGCATTTACAATATTCATTGATTTTTGCCATTGAAAAACATGTTTTTCATATACCAGAAATGTTTGAAGCTACTGACTGAATGAAAGGAGCTGGCATCTCACTCTCTTTGAATCTTCTTTATCATGCTAGGATTAACAGGAAAAAGCAAAAAATTTCAGAATTGCACCTTGCAATGTGGAGATATTACTGTTTGTGCATTTACAATATTCATTGATTTTTGCCATTGAAAAACATGTTTTTCATATACCAGAAATGTTTGAAGCTACTGACTGAATGAAAGGAGCTGGCATCTCACTCTCTTTGAATCTTCTTTATCATGCTAGGATTAACAGGAAAAAGCTAAAAATTTCAGAATTGCACCGTGCAATGTGGAGATATTACTGTTTGTGCATTTACAATATTCATTGATTTTTGCCATTGAAAAACATGTTTTTCATATACCAGAAATGTTTGAAGCTACTGACTGAATGAAAGGAGCTGGCATCTCACTCTCTTTGAATCTTCTTTATCATGCTAGGATTAGCAGGAAAAAGCAAAAAATTTCAGAATTTCACCTTGCAATGTGGAGATATTACTGTTTGTGCATTTACAATATTCATTGATTTTTGCCATTGAAAAACATGTTTTTCATATACCAGAAATGTTTGAAGCTACTGACTGAATGAAAGGAGCTGGCATCTCACTCTCTTTGAATCTTCTTTATCATGCTAGGATTAACAGGAAAAAGCAAAAAATTTCAGAATTGCACCTTGCAATGTGGAGATATTACTGTTTGTGCATTTACAATATTCATTGATTTTTGCCATTGAAAAACATGTTTTTCATATACCAGAAATGTTTGAAGCTACTGACTGAATGAAAGGAGCTGGCATCTCACTCTCTTTGAATCTTCTTTATTATGCTAGGATTAACAGGAAAAAGCAAAAAATTTCAGAATTGCACCTTGCAATGTGGAGATATTACTGTTTGTGCATTTACAATATTCATTGATTTTTGCCATTGAAAAACATGTTTTTCATATACCAGAAATGTTTGAAGCTACTGACTGAATGAAAGGAGCTGGCATCTCACTCTCTTTGAATCTTCTTTATCATGCTAGGATTAACAGGAAAAAGCAAAAAATTTCAGAATTGCACCTTAAAATGTGGAGATATTACTGTTTGTGCATTTACAATATTCATTAATTTTTGCCATTGAAAAACGTTTTTCATATACCAGAAATGTTTGAAGCTACTGACTGAATGAAAGGAGCTGGCATCTCACTCTCTTTGAATCTTCTTTATCATGCTAGGATTAGCAGGAAAAAGCAAAAAATTTCAGAATTGCACCTTGCAATGTGGAGATATTACTGTTTGTGCATTTACAATATTCATTGATTTTTGCCATTGAAAAACATGTTTTTCATATACCAGAAATGTTTGAAGCTACTGACTGAATGAAAGGAGCTGGCATCTCACTCTCTTTGAATCTTCTTTATCATGCTAGGATTAACAGGAAAAAGCTAAAAATTTCAGAATTGCACCGTGCAATGTGGAGATATTACTGTTTGTGCATTTACAATATTCATTGATTTTTGCCATTGAAAAACATGTTTTTCATATACCAGAAATGTTTGAAGCTACTGACTGAATGAAAGGAGCTGGCATCTCACTCTCTTTGAATCTTCTTTATCATGCTAGGATTAGCAGGAAAAAGCAAAAAATTTCAGAATTGCACCTTGCAATGTGGAGATATTACTGTTTGTGCATTTACAATATTCATTGATTTTTGCCATTGAAAAACATGTTTTTCATATACCAGAAATGTTTGAAGCTACTGACTGAATGAAAGGAGCTGGCATCTCACTCTCTTTGAATCTTCTTTATCATGCTAGGATTAACAGGAAAAAGCTAAAAATTTCAGAATTGCACCGTGCAATGTGGAGATATTACTGTTTGTGCATTTACAATATTCATTGATTTTTGCCATTGAAAAACATGTTTTTCATATACCAGAAATGTTTGAAGCTACTGACTGAATGAAAGGAGCTGGCATCTCACTCTCTTTGAATCTTCTTTATCATGCTAGGATTAACAGGAAAAAGCAAAAAATTTCAGAATTGCACCTTGCAATGTGGAGATATTACTGTTTGTGCATTTACAATATTCATTGATTTTTGCCATTGAAAAACATGTTTTTCATATACCAGAAATGTTTGAAGCTACTGACTGAATGAAAGGAGCTGGCATCTCACTCTCTTTGAATCTTCTTTATCATGCTAGGATTAACAGGAAAAAGCAAAAAATTTCAGAATTGCACCTTGCAATGTGGAGATATTACTGTTTGTGCATTTACAATATTCATTGATTTTTGCCATTGAAAAACATGTTTTTCATATACCAGAAATGTTTGAAGCTACTGACTGAATGAAAGGAGCTGGCATCTCACTCTCTTTGAATCTTCTTTATCATGCTAGGATTAACAGGAAAAAGCTAAAAATTTCAGAATTGCACCGTGCAATGTGGAGATATTACTGTTTGTGCATTTACAATATTCATTGATTTTTGCCATTGAAAAACATGTTTTTCATATACCAGAAATGTTTGAAGCTACTGACTGAATGAAAGGAGCTGGCATCTCACTCTCTTTGAATCTTCTTTATCATGCTAGGATTAGCAGGAAAAAGCAAAAAATTTCAGAATTGCACCTTGCAATGTGGAGATATTACTGTTTGTGCATTTACAATATTCATTGATTTTTGCCATTGAAAAACATGTTTTTCATATACCAGAAATGTTTGAAGCTACTGACTGAATGAAAGGAGCTGGCATCTCACTCTCTTTGAATCTTCTTTATCATGCTAGGATTAACAGGAAAAAGCTAAAAATTTCAGAATTGCACCGTGCAATGTGGAGATATTACTGTTTGTGCATTTACAATATTCATTGATTTTTGCCATTGAAAAACATGTTTTTCATATACCAGAAATGTTTGAAGCTACTGACTGAATGAAAGGAGCTGGCATCTCACTCTCTTTGAATCTTCTTTATCATGCTAAGATTAGCAGGAAAAAGCAAAAAATTTCAGAATTGCACCTTGCAATGTGGAGATATTACTGTTTGTGCATTTACAATATTCATTGATTTTTGCCATTGAAAAACATGTTTTTCATATACCAGAAATGTTTGAAGCTACTGACTGAATGAAAGGAGCTGGCATCTCACTCTCTTTGAATCTTCTTTATCATGCTAGGATTAACAGGAAAAAGCTAAAAATTTCAGAATTGCACCGTGCAATGTGGAGATATTACTGTTTGTGCATTTACAATATTCATTGATTTTTGCCATTGAAAAACATGTTTTTCATATACCAGAAATGTTTGAAGCTACTGACTGAATGAAAGGAGCTGGCATCTCACTCTCTTTGAATCTTCTTTATCATGCTAGGATTAGCAGGAAAAAGCAAAAAATTTCAGAATTGCACCTTGCAATGTGGAGATATTACTGTTTGTGCATTTACAATATTCATTGATTTTTGCCATTGAAAAACATGTTTTTCATATACCAGAAATGTTTGAAGCTACTGACTGAATGAAAGGAGCTGGCATCTCACTCTCTTTGAATCTTCTTTATCATGCTAGGATTAACAGGAAAAAGCAAAAAATTTCAGAATTGCACCTTGCAATGTGGAGATATTACTGTTTGTGCATTTACAATATTCATTGATTTTTGCCATTGAAAAACATGTTTTTCATATACCAGAAATGTTTGAAGCTACTGACTGAATGAAAGGAGCTGGCATCTCACTCTCTTTGAATCTTCTTTATCATGCTAGGATTAACAGGAAAAAGCTAAAAATTTCAGAATTGCACCGTGCAATGTGGAGATATTACTGTTTGTGCATTTACAATATTCATTGATTTTTGCCATTGAAAAACATGTTTTTCATATACCAGAAATGTTTGAAGCTACTGACTGAATGAAAGGAGCTGGCATCTCACTCTCTTTGAATCTTCTTTATCATGCTAGGATTAGCAGGAAAAAGCAAAAAATTTCAGAATTGCACCTTGCAATGTGGAGATATTACTGTTTGTGCATTTACAATATTCATTGATTTTTGCCATTGAAAAACATGTTTTTCATATACCAGAAATGTTTGAAGCTACTGACTGAATGAAAGGAGCTGGCATCTCACTCTCTTTGAATCTTCTTTATCATGCTAGGATTAACAGGAAAAAGCTAAAAATTTCAGAATTGCACCGTGCAATGTGGAGATATTACTGTTTGTGCATTTACAATATTCATTGATTTTTGCCATTGAAAAACATGTTTTTCATATACCAGAAATGTTTGAAGCTACTGACTGAATGAAAGGAGCTGGCATCTCACTCTCTTTGAATCTTCTTTATCATGCTAGGATTAGCAGGAAAAAGCAAAAAATTTCAGAATTGCACCTTGCAATGTGGAGATATTACTGTTTGTGCATTTACAATATTCATTGATTTTTGCCATTGAAAAACATGTTTTTCATATACCAGAAATGTTTGAAGCTACTGACTGAATGAAAGGAGCTGGCATCTCACTCTCTTTGAATCTTCTTTATCATGCTAGGATTAACAGGAAAAAGCAAAAAATTTCAGAATTGCACCTTGCAATGTGGAGATATTACTGTTTGTGCATTTACAATATTCATTGATTTTTGCCATTGAAAAACATGTTTTTCATATACCAGAAATGTTTGAAGCTACTGACTGAATGAAAGGAGCTGGCATCTCACTCTCTTTGAATCTTCTTTATCATGCTAGGATTAACAGAAAAAAGCTAAAAATTTCAGAATTGCACCGTGCAATGTGGAGATATTACTGTTTGTGCATTTACAATATTCATTGATTTTTGCCATTGAAAAACATGTTTTTCATATACCAGAAATGTTTGAAGCTACTGACTGAATGAAAGGAGCTGGCATCTCACTCTCTTTGAATCTTCTTTATTATGCTAGGATTAACAGGAAAAAGCAAAAAATTTCAGAATTGCACCTTGCAATGTGGAGATATTACTGTTTGTGCATTTACAATATTCATTGATTTTTGCCATTGAAAAACATGTTTTTCATATACCAGAAATGTTTGAAGCTACTGACTGAATGAAAGGAGCTGGCATCTCACTCTCTTTGAATCTTCTTTATCATGCTAGGATTAACAGGAAAAAGCTAAAAATTTCAGAATTGCACCGTGCAATGTGGAGATATTACTGTTTGTGCATTTACAATATTCATTGATTTTTGCCATTGAAAAACATGTTTTTCATATACCAGAAATGTTTGAAGCTACTGACTGAATGAAAGGAGCTGGCATCTCACTCTCTTTGAATCTTCTTTATTATGCTAGGATTAACAGGAAAAAGCAAAAAATTTCAGAATTGCACCTTGCAATGTGGAGATATTACTGTTTGTGCATTTACAATATTCATTGATTTTTGCCATTGAAAAACATGTTTTTCATATACCAGAAATGTTTGAAGCTACTGACTGAATGAAAGGAGCTGGCATCTCACTCTCTTTGAATCTTCTTTATCATGCTAGGATTAACAGGAAAAAGCAAAAAATTTCAGAATTGCACCTTAAAATGTGGAGATATTACTGTTTGTGCATTTACAATATTCATTAATTTTTGCCATTGAAAAACATGTTTTTCAGATACCAGAAATGTTTGAAGCTACTGACTGAATGAAAGGAGCTGGCATCTCACTCTCTTTGAATCTTCTTTATCATGCTAGGATTAGCAGGAAAAAGCAAAAAATTTCAGAATTGCACCTTGCAATGTGGAGATATTACTGTTTGTGCATTTACAATATTCATTGATTTTTGCCATTGAAAAACATGTTTTTCATATACCAGAAATGTTTGAAGCTACTGACTGAATGAAAGGAGCTTGGCATCTCACTCTCTTTGAATCTTCTTTATCATGCTAGGATTAACAGGAAAAAGCTAAAAATTTCAGAATTGCACCGTGCAATGTGGAGATATTACTGTTTGTGCATTTACAATATTCATTGATTTTTGCCATTGAAAAACATGTTTTTCATATACCAGAAATGTTTGAAGCTACTGACTGAATGAAAGGAGCTGGCATCTCACTCTCTTTGAATCTTCTTTATCATGCTAGGATTAGCAGGAAAAAGCAAAAAATTTCAGAATTGCACCTTGCAATGTGGAGATATTACTGTTTGTGCATTTACAATATTCATTGATTTTTGCCATTGAAAAACATGTTTTTCATATACCAGAAATGTTTGAAGCTACTGACTGAATGAAAGGAGCTGGCATCTCACTCTCTTTGAATCTTCTTTATCATGCTAGGATTAACAGGAAAAAGCTAAATATTTCAGAATTGCACCGTGCAATGTGGAGATATTACTGTTTGTGCATTTACAATATTCATTGATTTTTGCCATTGAAAAACATGTTTTTCATATACCAGAAATGTTTGAAGCTACTGACTGAATGAAAGGAGCTGGCATCTCACTCTCTTTGAATCTTCTTTATCATGCTAGGATTAACAGGAAAAAGCTAAATATTTCAGAATTGCACCGTGCAATGTGGAGATATTACTGTTTGTGCATTTACAATATTCATTGATTTTTGCCATTGAAAAACATGTTTTTCATATACCAGAAATGTTTGAAGCTACTGACTGAATGAAAGGAGCTGGCATCTCACTCTCTTTGAATCTTTATCATGCTAGGATTAGCAGGAAAAAGCAAAAAATTTCAGAATTGCACCTTGCAATGTGGAGATATTACTGTTTGTGCATTTACAATATTCATTGATTTTTGCCATTGAAAAACATGTTTTTCATATACCAGAAATGTTTGAAGCTACTGACTGAATGAAAGGAGCTGGCATCTCACTCTCTTTGAATCTTCTTTATCATGCTAGGATTAACAGGAAAAAGCAAAAAATTTCAGAATTGCACCTTGCAATGTGGAGATATTACTGTTTGTGCATTTACAATATTCATTGATTTTTGCCATTGAAAAACATGTTTTTCATATACCAGAAATGTTTGAAGCTACTGACTGAATGAAAGGAGCTGGCATCTCACTCTCTTTGAATCTTCTTTATCATGCTAGGATTAACAGGAAAAAGCTAAAAATTTCAGAATTGCACCGTGCAATGTGGAGATATTACTGTTTGTGCATTTACAATATTCATTGATTTTTGCCATTGAAAAACATGTTTTTCATATACCAGAAATGTTTGAAGCTACTGACTGAATGAAAGGAGCTGGCATCTCACTCTCTTTGAATCTTCTTTATCATGCTAGGATTAGCAGGAAAAAGCAAAAAATTTCAGAATTGCACCTTGCAATGTGGAGATATTACTGTTTGTGCATTTACAATATTCATTGATTTTTGCCATTGAAAAACATGTTTTTCATATACCAGAAATGTTTGAAGCTACTGACTGAATGAAAGGAGCTGGCATCTCACTCTCTTTGAATCTTCTTTATCATGCTAGGATTAACAGGAAAAAGCTAAAAATTTCAGAATTGCACCGTGCAATGTGGAGATATTACTGTTTGTGCATTTACAATATTCATTGATTTTTGCCATTGAAAAACATGTTTTTCATATACCAGAAATGTTTGAAGCTACTGACTGAATGAAAGGAGCTGGCATCTCACTCTCTTTGAATCTTCTTTATCATGCTAGGATTAGCAGGAAAAAGCAAAAAATTTCAGAATTGCACCTTGCAATGTGGAGATATTACTGTTTGTGCATTTACAATATTCATTGATTTTTGCCATTGAAAAACATGTTTTTCATATACCAGAAATGTTTGAAGCTACTGACTGAATGAAAGGAGCTGGCATCTCACTCTCTTTGAATCTTCTTTATCATGCTAGGATTAACAGGAAAAAGCTAAAAATTTCAGAATTGCACCGTGCAATGTGGAGATATTACTGTTTGTGCATTTACAATATTCATTGATTTTTGCCATTGAAAAACATGTTTTTCATATACCAGAAATGTTTGAAGCTACTGACTGAATGAAAGGAGCTGGCATCTCACTCTCTTTGAATCTTCTTTATCATGCTAGGATTAACAGGAAAAAGCAAAAAATTTCAGAATTGCACCTTGCAATGTGGAGATATTACTGTTTGTGCATTTACAATATTCATTGATTTTTGCCATTGAAAAACATGTTTTTCATATACCAGAAATGTTTGAAGCTACTGACTGAATGAAAGGAGCTGGCATCTCACTCTCTTTGAATCTTCTTTATCATGCTAGGATTAACAGGAAAAAGCAAAAAATTTCAGAATTGCACCTTGCAATGTGGAGATATTACTGTTTGTGCATTTACAATATTCATTGATTTTTGCCATTGAAAAACATGTTTTTCATATACCAGAAATGTTTGAAGCTACTGACTGAATGAAAGGAGCTGGCATCTCACTCTCTTTGAATCTTCTTTATCATGCTAGGATTAACAGGAAAAAGCTAAAAATTTCAGAATTGCACCGTGCAATGTGGAGATATTACTGTTTGTGCATTTACAATATTCATTGATTTTTGCCATTGAAAAACATGTTTTTCATATACCAGAAATGTTTGAAGCTACTGACTGAATGAAAGGAGCTGGCATCTCACTCTCTTTGAATCTTCTTTATCATGCTAGGATTAGCAGGAAAAAGCAAAAAATTTCAGAATTGCACCTTGCAATGTGGAGATATTACTGTTTGTGCATTTACAATATTCATTGATTTTTGCCATTGAAAAACATGTTTTTCATATACCAGAAATGTTTGAAGCTACTGACTGAATGAAAGGAGCTGGCATCTCACTCTCTTTGAATCTTCTTTATCATGCTAGGATTAACAGGAAAAAGCTAAAAATTTCAGAATTGCACCGTGCAATGTGGAGATATTACTGTTTGTGCATTTACAATATTCATTGATTTTTGCCATTGAAAAACATGTTTTTCATATACCAGAAATGTTTGAAGCTACTGACTGAATGAAAGGAGCTGGCATCTCACTCTCTTTGAATCTTCTTTATCATGCTAGGATTAGCAGGAAAAAGCAAAAAATTTCAGAATTTCACCTTGCAATGTGGAGATATTACTGTTTGTGCATTTACAATATTCATTGATTTTTGCCATTGAAAAACATGTTTTTCATATACCAGAAATGTTTGAAGCTACTGACTGAATGAAAGGAGCTGGCATCTCACTCTCTTTGAATCTTCTTTATCATGCTAGGATTAACAGGAAAAAGCTAAAAATTTCAGAATTGCACCGTGCAATGTGGAGATATTACTGTTTGTGCATTTACAATATTCATTGATTTTTGCCATTGAAAAACATGTTTTTCATATACCAGAAATGTTTGAAGCTACTGACTGAATGAAAGGAGCTGGCATCTCACTCTCTTTGAATCTTCTTTATCATGCTAGGATTAGCAGGAAAAAGCAAAAAATTTCAGAATTGCACCTTGCAATGTGGAGATATTACTGTTTGTGCATTTACAATATTCATTGATTTTTGCCATTGAAAAACATGTTTTTCATATACCAGAAATGTTTGAAGCTACTGACTGAATGAAAGGAGCTGGCATCTCACTCTCTTTGAATCTTCTTTATCATGCTAGGATTAACAGGAAAAAGCAAAAAATTTCAGAATTGCACATTGCAATGTGGAGATATTACTGTTTGTGCATTTACAATATTCATTGATTTTTGCCATTGAAAAACATGTTTTTCATATACCAGAAATGTTTGAAGCTACTGACTGAATGAAAGGAGCTGGCATCTCACTCTCTTTGAATCTTCTTTATCATGCTAGGATTAGCAGGAAAAAGCAAAAAATTTCAGAATTTCACCTTGCAATGTGGAGATATTACTGTTTGTGCATTTACAATATTCATTGATTTTTGCCATTGAAAAACATGTTTTTCATATACCAGAAATGTTTGAAGCTACTGACTGAATGAAAGGAGCTGGCATCTCACTCTCTTTGAATCTTCTTTATCATGCTAGGATTAACAGGAAAAAGCTAAAAATTTCAGAATTGCACCGTGCAATGTGGAGATATTACTGTTTGTGCATTTACAATATTCATTGATTTTTGCCATTGAAAAACATGTTTTTCATATACCAGAAATGTTTGAAGCTACTGACTGAATGAAAGGAGCTGGCATCTCACTCTCTTTGAATCTTCTTTATCATGCTAGGATTAGCAGGAAAAAGCAAAAAATTTCAGAATTGCACCTTGCAATGTGGAGATATTACTGTTTGTGCATTTACAATATTCATTGATTTTTGCCATTGAAAAACATGTTTTTCATATACCAGAAATGTTTGAAGCTACTGACTGAATGAAAGGAGCTGGCATCTCACTCTCTTTGAATCTTCTTTATCATGCTAGGATTAACAGGAAAAAGCAAAAAATTTCAGAATTGCACATTGCAATGTGGAGATATTACTGTTTGTGCATTTACAATATTCATTGATTTTTGCCATTGAAAAACATGTTTTTCATATACCAGAAATGTTTGAAGCTACTGACTGAATGAAAGGAGCTGGCATCTCACTCTCTTTGAATCTTCTTTATCATGCTAGGATTAACAGGAAAAAGCTAAAAATTTCAGAATTGCACCGTGCAATGTGGAGATATTACTGTTTGTGCATTTACAATATTCATTGATTTTTGCCATTGAAAAACATGTTTTTCATATACCAGAAATGTTTGAAGCTACTGACTGAATGAAAGGAGCTGGCATCTCACTCTCTTTGAATCTTCTTTATCATGCTAGGATTAGCAGGAAAAAGCAAAAAATTTCAGAATTGCACCTTGCAATGTGGAGATATTACTGTTTGTGCATTTACAATATTCATTGATTTTTGCCATTGAAAAACATGTTTTTCATATACCAGAAATGTTTGAAGCTACTGACTGAATGAAAGGAGCTGGCATCTCACTCTCTTTGAATCTTCTTTATCATGCTAGGATTAACAGGAAAAAGCTAAAAATTTCAGAATTGCACCGTGCAATGTGGAGATATTACTGTTTGTGCATTTACAATATTCATTGATTTTTGCCATTGAAAAACATGTTTTTCATATACCAGAAATGTTTGAAGCTACTGACTGAATGAAAGGAGCTGGCATCTCACTCTCTTTGAATCTTCTTTATCATGCTAGGATTAGCAGGAAAAAGCAAAAAATTTCAGAATTGCACCTTGCAATGTGGAGATATTACTGTTTGTGCATTTACAATATTCATTGATTTTTGCCATTGAAAAACATGTTTTTCATATACCAGAAATGTTTGAAGCTACTGACTGAATGAAAGGAGCTGGCATCTCACTCTCTTTGAATCTTCTTTATCATGCTAGGATTAACAGGAAAAAGCAAAAAATTTCAGAATTGCACCTTGCAATGTGGAGATATTACTGTTTGTGCATTTACAATATTCATTGATTTTTGCCATTGAAAAACATGTTTTTCATATACCAGAAATGTTTGAAGCTACTGACTGAATGAAAGGAGCTGGCATCTCACTCTCTTTGAATCTTCTTTATCATGCTAGGATTAACAGGAAAAAGCTAAAAATTTCAGAATTGCACCGTGCAATGTGGAGATATTACTGTTTGTGCATTTACAATATTCATTGATTTTTGCCATTGAAAAACATGTTTTTCATATACCAGAAATGTTTGAAGCTACTGACTGAATGAAAGGAGCTGGCATCTCACTCTCTTTGAATCTTCTTTATTATGCTAGGATTAACAGGAAAAAGCAAAAAATTTCAGAATTGCACCTTGCAATGTGGAGATATTACTGTTTGTGCATTTACAATATTCATTGATTTTTGCCATTGAAAAACATGTTTTTCATATACCAGAAATGTTTGAAGCTACTGACTGAATGAAAGGAGCTGGCATCTCACTCTCTTTGAATCTTCTTTATCATGCTAGGATTAACAGGAAAAAGCTAAAAATTTCAGAATTGCACCGTGCAATGTGGAGATATTACTGTTTGTGCATTTACAATATTCATTGATTTTTGCCATTGAAAAACATGTTTTTCATATACCAGAAATGTTTGAAGCTACTGACTGAATGAAAGGAGCTGGCATCTCACTCTCTTTGAATCTTCTTTATTATGCTAGGATTAACAGGAAAAAGCAAAAAATTTCAGAATTGCACCTTGCAATGTGGAGATATTACTGTTTGTGCATTTACAATATTCATTGATTTTTGCCATTGAAAAACGTTTTTCATATACCAGAAATGTTTGAAGCTACTGACTGAATGAAAGGAGCTGGCATCTCACTCTCTTTGAATCTTCTTTATCATGCTAGGATTAACAGGAAAAAGCTAAAAATTTCAGAATTGCACCGTGCAATGTGGAGATATTACTGTTTGTGCATTTACAATATTCATTGATTTTTGCCATTGAAAAACATGTTTTTCATATACCAGAAATGTTTGAAGCTACTGACTGAATGAAAGGAGCTGGCATCTCACTCTCTTTGAATCTTCTTTATCATGCTAGGATTAACAGGAAAAAGCAAAAAATTTCAGAATTGCACCTTAAAATGTGGAGATATTACTGTTTGTGCATTTACAATATTCATTAATTTTTGCCATTGAAAAACATGTTTTTCAGATACCAGAAATGTTTGAAGCTACTGACTGAATGAAAGGAGCTGGCATCTCACTCTCTTTGAATCTTCTTTATCATGCTAGGATTAGCAGGAAAAAGCAAAAAATTTCAGAATTGCACCTTGCAATGTGGAGATATTACTGTTTGTGCATTTACAATATTCATTGATTTTTGCCATTGAAAAACATGTTTTTCATATACCAGAAATGTTTGAAGCTACTGACTGAATGAAAGGAGCTGGCATCTCACTCTCTTTGAATCTTCTTTATCATGCTAGGATTAACAGGAAAAAGCTAAATATTTCAGAATTGCACCGTGCAATGTGGAGATATTACTGTTTGTGCATTTACAATATTCATTGATTTTTGCCATTGAAAAACATGTTTTTCATATACCAGAAATGTTTGAAGCTACTGACTGAATGAAAGGAGCTGGCATCTCACTCTCTTTGAATCTTCTTTATCATGCTAGGATTAGCAGGAAAAAGCAAAAAATTTCAGAATTGCACCTTGCAATGTGGAGATATTACTGTTTGTGCATTTACAATATTCATTGATTTTTGCCATTGAAAAACATGTTTTTCATATACCAGAAATGTTTGAAGCTACTGACTGAATGAAAGGAGCTGGCATCTCACTCTCTTTGAATCTTCTTTATCATGCTAGGATTAACAGGAAAAAGCAAAAAATTTCAGAATTGCACCTTGCAATGTGGAGATATTACTGTTTCTGCATTTACAATATTCATTGATTTTTGCCATTGAAAAACATGTTTTTCATATACCAGAAATGTTTGAAGCTACTGACTGAATGAAAGGAGCTGGCATCTCACTCTCTTTGAATCTTCTTTATCATGCTAGGATTAACAGGAAAAAGCTAAAAATTTCAGAATTGCACCGTGCAATGTGGAGATATTACTGTTTGTGCATTTACAATATTCATTGATTTTTGCCATTGAAAAACATGTTTTTCATATACCAGAAATGTTTGAAGCTACTGACTGAATGAAAGGAGCTGGCATCTCACTCTCTTTGAATCTTCTTTATCATGCTAGGATTAGCAGGAAAAAGCAAAAAATTTCAGAATTGCACCTTGCAATGTGGAGATATTACTGTTTGTGCATTTACAATATTCATTGATTTTTGCCATTGAAAAACATGTTTTTCATATACCAGAAATGTTTGAAGCTACTGACTGAATGAAAGGAGCTGGCATCTCACTCTCTTTGAATCTTCTTTATCATGCTGGGATTAACAGGAAAAAGCTAAAAATTTCAGAATTGCACCGTGCAATGTGGAGATATTACTGTTTGTGCATTTACAATATTCATTGATTTTTGCCATTGAAAAACATGTTTTTCATATACCAGAAATGTTTGAAGCTACTGACTGAATGAAAGGAGCTGGCATCTCACTCTCTTTGAATCTTCTTTATCATGCTAGGATTAGCAGGAAAAAGCAAAAAATTTCAGAATTGCACCTTGCAATGTGGAGATATTACTGTTTGTGCATTTACAATATTCATTGATTTTTGCCATTGAAAAACATGTTTTTCATATACCAGAAATGTTTGAAGCTACTGACTGAATGAATGGAGCTGGCATCTCACTCTCTTTGAATCTTCTTTATCATGCTAGGATTAACAGGAAAAAGCAAAAAATTTCAGAATTGCACCTTGCAATGTGGAGATATTACTGTTTGTGCATTTACAATATTCATTGATTTTTGCCATTGAAAAACATGTTTTTCATATACCAGAAATGTTTGAAGCTACTGACTGAATGAAAGGAGCTGGCATCTCACTCTCTTTGAATCTTCTTTATCATGCTAGGATTAACAGGAAAAAGCTAAAAATTTCAGAATTGCACCGTGCAATGTGGAGATATTACTGTTTGTGCATTTACAATATTCATTGATTTTTGCCATTGAAAAACATGTTTTTCATATACCAGAAATGTTTGAAGCTACTGACTGAATGAAAGGAGCTGGCATCTCACTCTCTTTGAATCTTCTTTATCATGCTAGGATTAGCAGGAAAAAGCAAAAAATTTCAGAATTGCACCTTGCAATGTGGAGATATTACTGTTTGTGCATTTACAATATTCATTGATTTTTGCCATTGAAAAACATGTTTTTCATATACCAGAAATGTTTGAAGCTACTGACTGAATGAAAGGAGCTGGCATCTCACTCTCTTTGAATCTTCTTTATCATGCTAGGATTAACAGGAAAAAGCTAAAAATTTCAGAATTGCACCGTGCAATGTGGAGATATTACTGTTTGTGCATTTACAATATTCATTGATTTTTGCCATTGAAAAACATGTTTTTCATATACCAGAAATGTTTGAAGCTACTGACTGAATGAAAGGAGCTGGCATCTCACTCTCTTTGAATCTTCTTTATCATGCTAGGATTAGCAGGAAAAAGCAAAAAATTTCAGAATTGCACCTTGCAATGTGGAGATATTACTGTTTGTGCATTTACAATATTCATTGATTTTTGCCATTGAAAAACATGTTTTTCATATACCAGAAATGTTTGAAGCTACTGACTGAATGAAAGGAGCTGGCATCTCACTCTCTTTGAATCTTCTTTATCATGCTAGGATTAACAGGAAAAAGCAAAAAATTTCAGAATTGCACCTTGCAATGTGGAGATATTACTGTTTGTGCATTTACAATATTCATTGATTTTTGCCATTGAAAAACATGTTTTTCATATACCAGAAATGTTTGAAGCTACTGACTGAATGAAAGGAGCTGGCATCTCACTCTCTTTGAATCTTCTTTATCATGCTAGGATTAACAGGAAAAAGCTAAAAATTTCAGAATTGCACCGTGCAATGTGGAGATATTACTGTTTGTGCATTTACAATATTCATTGATTTTTGCCATTGAAAAACATGTTTTTCATATACCAGAAATGTTTGAAGCTACTGACTGAATGAAAGGAGCTGGCATCTCACTCTCTTTGAATCTTCTTTATTATGCTAGGATTAACAGGAAAAAGCAAAAAATTTCAGAATTGCACCTTGCAATGTGGAGATATTACTGTTTGTGCATTTACAATATTCATTGATTTTTGCCATTGAAAAACATGTTTTTCATATACCAGAAATGTTTGAAGCTACTGACTGAATGAAAGGAGCTGGCATCTCACTCTCTTTGAATCTTCTTTATCATGCTAGGATTAACAGGAAAAAGCTAAAAATTTCAGAATTGCACCGTGCAATGTGGAGATATTACTGTTTGTGCATTTACAATATTCATTGATTTTTGCCATTGAAAAACATGTTTTTCATATACCAGAAATGTTTGAAGCTACTGACTGAATGAAAGGAGCTGGCATCTCACTCTCTTTGAATCTTCTTTATTATGCTAGGATTAACAGGAAAAAGCAAAAAATTTCAGAATTGCACCTTGCAATGTGGAGATATTACTGTTTGTGCATTTACAATATTCATTGATTTTTGCCATTGAAAAACATGTTTTTCATATACCAGAAATGTTTGAAGCTACTGACTGAATGAAAGGAGCTGGCATCTCACTCTCTTTGAATCTTCTTTATCATGCTAGGATTAACAGGAAAAAGCTAAAAATTTCAGAATTGCACCGTGCAATGTGGAGATATTACTGTTTGTGCATTTACAATATTCATTGATTTTTGCCATTGAAAAACATGTTTTTCATATACCAGAAATGTTTGAAGCTACTGACTGAATGAAAGGAGCTGGCATCTCACTCTCTTTGAATCTTCTTTATCATGCTAGGATTAACAGGAAAAAGCAAAAAATTCAGAATTGCACCTTAAAATGTGGAGATATTACTGTTTGTGCATTTACAATATTCATTAATTTTTGCCATTGAAAAACATGTTTTTCAGATACCAGAAATGTTTGAAGCTACTGACTGAATGAAAGGAGCTGGCATCTCACTCTCTTTGAATCTTCTTTATCATGCTAGGATTAGCAGGAAAAAGCAAAAAATTTCAGAATTGCACCTTGCAATGTGGAGATATTACTGTTTGTGCATTTACAATATTCATTGATTTTTGCCATTGAAAAACATGTTTTTCATATACCAGAAATGTTTGAAGCTACTGACTGAATGAAAGGAGCTTGGCATCTCACTCTCTTTGAATCTTCTTTATCATGCTAGGATTAACAGGAAAAAGCTAAAAATTTCAGAATTGCACCGTGCAATGTGGAGATATTACTGTTTGTGCATTTACAATATTCATTGATTTTTGCCATTGAAAAACATGTTTTTCATATACCAGAAATGTTTGAAGCTACTGACTGAATGAAAGGAGCTGGCATCTCACTCTCTTTGAATCTTCTTTATCATGCTAGGATTAGCAGGAAAAAGCAAAAAATTTCAGAATTGCACCTTGCAATGTGGAGATATTACTGTTTGTGCATTTACAATATTCATTGATTTTTGCCATTGAAAAACATGTTTTTCATATACCAGAAATGTTTGAAGCTACTGACTGAATGAAAGGAGCTGGCATCTCACTCTCTTTGAATCTTCTTTATCATGCTAGGATTAACAGGAAAAAGCTAAAAATTTCAGAATTGCACCGTGCAATCTGGAGATATTACTGTTTGTGCATTTACAATATTCATTGATTTTTGCCATTGAAAAACATGTTTTTCATATACCAGAAATGTTTGAAGCTACTGACTGAATGAAAGGAGCTGGCATCTCACTCTCTTTGAATCTTCTTTATCATGCTAGGATTAGCAGGAAAAAGCAAAAAATTTCAGAATTGCACCTTGCAATGTGGAGATATTACTGTTTGTGCATTTACAATATTCATTGATTTTTGCCATTGAAAAACATGTTTTTCATATACCAGAAATGTTTGAAGCTACTGACTGAATGAAAGGAGCTGGCATCTCACTCTCTTTGAATCTTCTTTATCATGCTAGGATTAACAGGAAAAAGCAAAAAATTTCAGAATTGCACCTTGCAATGTGGAGATATTACTGTTTCTGCATTTACAATATTCATTGATTTTTGCCATTGAAAAACATGTTTTTCATATACCAGAAATGTTTGAAGCTACTGACTGAATGAAAGGAGCTGGCATCTCACTCTCTTTGAATCTTCTTTATCATGCTAGGATTAACAGGAAAAAGCTAAAAATTTCAGAATTGCACCGTGCAATGTGGAGATATTACTGTTTGTGCATTTACAATATTCATTGATTTTTGCCATTGAAAAACATGTTTTTCATATACCAGAAATGTTTGAAGCTACTGACTGAATGAAAGGAGCTGGCATCTCACTCTCTTTGAATCTTCTTTATTATGCTAGGATTAACAGGAAAAAGCAAAAAATTTCAGAATTGCACCTTGCAATGTGGAGATATTACTGTTTGTGCATTTACAATATTCATTGATTTTTGCCATTGAAAAACATGTTTTTCATATACCAGAAATGTTTGAAGCTACTGACTGAATGAAAGGAGCTGGCATCTCACTCTCTTTGAATCTTCTTTATCATGCTAGGATTAACAGGAAAAAGCTAAAAATTTCAGAATTGCACCGTGCAATGTGGAGATATTACTGTTTGTGCATTTACAATATTCATTGATTTTTGCCATTGAAAAACATGTTTTTCATATACCAGAAATGTTTGAAGCTACTGACTGAATGAAAGGAGCTGGCATCTCACTCTCTTTGAATCTTCTTTATTATGCTAGGATTAACAGGAAAAAGCAAAAAATTTCAGAATTGCACCTTGCAATGTGGAGATATTACTGTTTGTGCATTTACAATATTCATTGATTTTTGCCATTGAAAAACATGTTTTTCATATACCAGAAATGTTTGAAGCTACTGACTGAATGAAAGGAGCTGGCATCTCACTCTCTTTGAATCTTCTTTATCATGCTAGGATTAACAGGAAAAAGCTAAAAATTTCAGAATTGCACCGTGCAATGTGGAGATATTACTGTTTGTGCATTTACAATATTCATTGATTTTTGCCATTGAAAAACATGTTTTTCATATACCAGAAATGTTTGAAGCTACTGACTGAATGAAAGGAGCTGGCATCTCACTCTCTTTGAATCTTCTTTATCATGCTAGGATTAACAGGAAAAAGCAAAAAATTTCAGAATTGCACCTTAAAATGTGGAGATATTACTGTTTGTGCATTTACAATATTCATTAATTTTTGCCATTGAAAAACATGTTTTTCAGATACCAGAAATGTTTGAAGCTACTGACTGAATGAAAGGAGCTGGCATCTCACTCTCTTTGAATCTTCTTTATCATGCTAGGATTAGCAGGAAAAAGCAAAAAATTTCAGAATTGCACCTTGCAATGTGGAGATATTACTGTTTGTGCATTTACAATATTCATTGATTTTTGCCATTGAAAAACATGTTTTTCATATACCAGAAATGTTTGAAGCTACTGACTGAATGAAAGGAGCTGGCATCTCACTCTCTTTGAATCTTCTTTATCATGCTAGGATTAACAGGAAAAAGCTAAATATTTCAGAATTGCACCGTGCAATGTGGAGATATTACTGTTTGTGCATTTACAATATTCATTGATTTTTGCCATTGAAAAACATGTTTTTCATATACCAGAAATGTTTGAAGCTACTGACTGAATGAAAGGAGCTGGCATCTCACTCTCTTTGAATCTTCTTTATCATGCTAGGATTAGCAGGAAAAAGCAAAAAATTTCAGAATTGCACCTTGCAATGTGGAGATATTACTGTTTGTGCATTTACAATATTCATTGATTTTTGCCATTGAAAAACATGTTTTTCATATACCAGAAATGTTTGAAGCTACTGACTGAATGAAAGGAGCTGGCATCTCACTCTCTTTGAATCTTCTTTATCATGCTAGGATTAACAGGAAAAAGCAAAAAATTTCAGAATTGCACCTTGCAATGTGGAGATATTACTGTTTCTGCATTTACAATATTCATTGATTTTTGCCATTGAAAAACATGTTTTTCATATACCAGAAATGTTTGAAGCTACTGACTGAATGAAAGGAGCTGGCATCTCACTCTCTTTGAATCTTCTTTATCATGCTAGGATTAACAGGAAAAAGCTAAAAATTTCAGAATTGCACCGTGCAATGTGGAGATATTACTGTTTGTGCATTTACAATATTCATTGATTTTTGCCATTGAAAAACATGTTTTTCATATACCAGAAATGTTTGAAGCTACTGACTGAATGAAAGGAGCTGGCATCTCACTCTCTTTGAATCTTCTTTATCATGCTAGGATTAGCAGGAAAAAGCAAAAAATTTCAGAATTGCACCTTGCAATGTGGAGATATTACTGTTTGTGCATTTACAATATTCATTGATTTTTGCCATTGAAAAACATGTTTTTCATATACCAGAAATGTTTGAAGCTACTGACTGAATGAAAGGAGCTGGCATCTCACTCTCTTTGAATCTTCTTTATCATGCTAGGATTAACAGGAAAAAGCAAAAAATTTCAGAATTGCACCTTAAAATGTGGAGATATTACTGTTTGTGCATTTACAATATTCATTAATTTTTGCCATTGAAAAACATGTTTTTCAGATACCAGAAATGTTTGAAGCTACTGACTGAATGAAAGGAGCTGGCATCTCACTCTCTTTGAATCTTCTTTATCATGCTAGGATTAGCAGGAAAAAGCAAAAAATTTCAGAATTGCACCTTGCAATGTGGAGATATTACTGTTTGTGCATTTACAATATTCATTGATTTTTGCCATTGAAAAACATGTTTTTCATATACCAGAAATGTTTGAAGCTACTGACTGAATGAAAGGAGCTGGCATCTCACTCTCTTTGAATCTTCTTTATCATGCTAGGATTAACAGGAAAAAGCTAAATATTTCAGAATTGCACCGTGCAATGTGGAGATATTACTGTTTGTGCATTTACAATATTCATTGATTTTTGCCATTGAAAAACATGTTTTTCATATACCAGAAATGTTTGAAGCTACTGACTGAATGAAAGGAGCTGGCATCTCACTCTCTTTGAATCTTCTTTATCATGCTAGGATTAGCAGGAAAAAGCAAAAAATTTCAGAATTGCACCTTGCAATGTGGAGATATTACTGTTTGTGCATTTACAATATTCATTGATTTTTGCCATTGAAAAACATGTTTTTCATATACCAGAAATGTTTGAAGCTACTGACTGAATGAAAGGAGCTGGCATCTCACTCTCTTTGAATCTTCTTTATCATGCTAGGATTAACAGGAAAAAGCAAAAAATTTCAGAATTGCACCTTGCAATGTGGAGATATTACTGTTTCTGCATTTACAATATTCATTGATTTTTGCCATTGAAAAACATGTTTTTCATATACCAGAAATGTTTGAAGCTACTGACTGAATGAAAGGAGCTGGCATCTCACTCTCTTTGAATCTTCTTTATCATGCTAGGATTAACAGGAAAAAGCTAAAAATTTCAGAATTGCACCGTGCAATGTGGAGATATTACTGTTTGTGCATTTACAATATTCATTGATTTTTGCCATTGAAAAACATGTTTTTCATATACCAGAAATGTTTGAAGCTACTGACTGAATGAAAGGAGCTGGCATCTCACTCTCTTTGAATCTTCTTTATCATGCTAGGATTAGCAGGAAAAAGCAAAAAATTTCAGAATTGCACCTTGCAATGTGGAGATATTACTGTTTGTGCATTTACAATATTCATTGATTTTTGCCATTGAAAAACATGTTTTTCATATACCAGAAATGTTTGAAGCTACTGACTGAATGAAAGGAGCTGGCATCTCACTCTCTTTGAATCTTCTTTATCATGCTGGGATTAACAGGAAAAAGCTAAAAATTTCAGAATTGCACCGTGCAATGTGGAGATATTACTGTTTGTGCATTTACAATATTCATTGATTTTTGCCATTGAAAAACATGTTTTTCATATACCAGAAATGTTTGAAGCTACTGACTGAATGAAAGGAGCTGGCATCTCACTCTCTTTGAATCTTCTTTATCATGCTAGGATTAGCAGGAAAAAGCAAAAAATTTCAGAATTGCACCTTGCAATGTGGAGATATTACTGTTTGTGCATTTACAATATTCATTGATTTTTGCCATTGAAAAACATGTTTTTCATATACCAGAAATGTTTGAAGCTACTGACTGAATGAATGGAGCTGGCATCTCACTCTCTTTGAATCTTCTTTATCATGCTAGGATTAACAGGAAAAAGCAAAAAATTTCAGAATTGCACCTTGCAATGTGGAGATATTACTGTTTGTGCATTTACAATATTCATTGATTTTTGCCATTGAAAAACATGTTTTTCATATACCAGAAATGTTTGAAGCTACTGACTGAATGAAAGGAGCTGGCATCTCACTCTCTTTGAATCTTCTTTATCATGCTAGGATTAGCAGGAAAAAGCAAAAAATTTCAGAATTGCACCTTGCAATGTGGAGATATTACTGTTTGTGCATTTACAATATTCATTGATTTTTGCCATTGAAAAACATGTTTTTCATATACCAGAAATGTTTGAAGCTACTGACTGAATGAAAGGAGCTGGCATCTCACTCTCTTTGAATCTTCTTTATCATGCTAGGATTAACAGGAAAAAGCTAAAAATTTCAGAATTGCACCGTGCAATGTGGAGATATTACTGTTTGTGCATTTACAATATTCATTGATTTTTGCCATTGAAAAACATGTTTTTCATATACCAGAAATGTTTGAAGCTACTGACTGAATGAAAGGAGCTGGCATCTCACTCTCTTTGAATCTTCTTTATCATGCTAGGATTAGCAGGAAAAAGCAAAAAATTTCAGAATTGCACCTTGCAATGTGGAGATATTACTGTTTGTGCATTTACAATATTCATTGATTTTTGCCATTGAAAAACATGTTTTTCATATACCAGAAATGTTTGAAGCTACTGACTGAATGAAAGGAGCTGGCATCTCACTCTCTTTGAATCTTCTTTATCATGCTAGGATTAACAGGAAAAAGCAAAAAATTTCAGAATTGCACCTTGCAATGTGGAGATATTACTGTTTGTGCATTTACAATATTCATTGATTTTTGCCATTGAAAAACATGTTTTTCATATACCAGAAATGTTTGAAGCTACTGACTGAATGAAAGGAGCTGGCATCTCACTCTCTTTGAATCTTCTTTATCATGCTAGGATTAACAGGAAAAAGCTAAAAATTTCAGAATTGCACCGTGCAATGTGGAGATATTACTGTTTGTGCATTTACAATATTCATTGATTTTTGCCATTGAAAAACATGTTTTTCATATACCAGAAATGTTTGAAGCTACTGACTGAATGAAAGGAGCTGGCATCTCACTCTCTTTGAATCTTCTTTATCATGCTAGGATTAGCAGGAAAAAGCAAAAAATTTCAGAATTGCACCTTGCAATGTGGAGATATTACTGTTTGTGCATTTACAATATTCATTGATTTTTGCCATTGAAAAACATGTTTTTCATATACCAGAAATGTTTGAAGCTACTGACTGAATGAAAGGAGCTGGCATCTCACTCTCTTTGAATCTTCTTTATCATGCTAGGATTAACAGGAAAAAGCTAAAAATTTCAGAATTGCACCGTGCAATGTGGAGATATTACTGTTTGTGCATTTACAATATTCATTGATTTTTGCCATTGAAAAACATGTTTTTCATATACCAGAAATGTTTGAAGCTACTGACTGAATGAAAGGAGCTGGCATCTCACTCTCTTTGAATCTTCTTTATCATGCTAGGATTAGCAGGAAAAAGCAAAAAATTTCAGAATTGCACCTTGCAATGTGGAGATATTACTGTTTGTGCATTTACAATATTCATTGATTTTTGCCATTGAAAAACATGTTTTTCATATACCAGAAATGTTTGAAGCTACTGACTGAATGAAAGGAGCTGGCATCTCACTCTCTTTGAATCTTCTTTATCATGCTAGGATTAACAGGAAAAAGCAAAAAATTTCAGAATTGCACCTTGCAATGTGGAGATATTACTGTTTGTGCATTTACAATATTCATTGATTTTTGCCATTGAAAAACATGTTTTTCATATACCAGAAATGTTTGAAGCTACTGACTGAATGAAAGGAGCTGGCATCTCACTCTCTTTGAATCTTCTTTATCATGCTAGGATTAACAGGAAAAAGCTAAAAATTTCAGAATTGCACCGTGCAATGTGGAGATATTACTGTTTGTGCATTTACAATATTCATTGATTTTTGCCATTGAAAAACATGTTTTTCATATACCAGAAATGTTTGAAGCTACTGACTGAATGAAAGGAGCTGGCATCTCACTCTCTTTGAATCTTCTTTATCATGCTAGGATTAGCAGGAAAAAGCAAAAAATTTCAGAATTGCACCTTGCAATGTGGAGATATTACTGTTTGTGCATTTACAATATTCATTGATTTTTGCCATTGAAAAACATGTTTTTCATATACCAGAAATGTTTGAAGCTACTGACTGAATGAAAGGAGCTGGCATCTCACTCTCTTTGAATCTTCTTTATCATGCTAGGATTAACAGGAAAAAGCAAAAAATTTCAGAATTGCACCTTGCAATGTGGAGATATTACTGTTTGTGCATTTACAATATTCATTGATTTTTGCCATTGAAAAACATGTTTTTCATATACCAGAAATGTTTGAAGCTACTGACTGAATGAAAGGAGCTGGCATCTCACTCTCTTTGAATCTTCTTTATCATGCTAGGATTAACAGGAAAAAGCTAAAAATTTCAGAATTGCACCGTGCAATGTGGAGATATTACTGTTTGTGCATTTACAATATTCATTGATTTTTGCCATTGAAAAACATGTTTTTCATATACCAGAAATGTTTGAAGCTACTGACTGAATGAAAGGAGCTGGCATCTCACTCTCTTTGAATCTTCTTTATCATGCTAGGATTAACAGGAAAAAGCAAAAAATTTCAGAATTGCACCTTGCAATGTGGAGATATTACTGTTTGTGCATTTACAATATTCATTGATTTTTGCCATTGAAAAACATGTTTTTCATATACCAGAAATGTTTGAAGCTACTGACTGAATGAAAGGAGCTGGCATCTCACTCTCTTTGAATCTTCTTTATCATGCTAGGATTAACAGGAAAAAGCTAAAAATTTCAGAATTGCACCGTGCAATGTGGAGATATTACTGTTTGTGCATTTACAATATTCATTGATTTTTGCCATTGAAAAACATGTTTTTCATATACCAGAAATGTTTGAAGCTACTGACTGAATGAAAGGAGCTGGCATCTCACTCTCTTTGAATCTTCTTTATCATGCTAGGATTAACAGGAAAAAGCAAAAAATTTCAGAATTGCACCTTGCAATGTGGAGATATTACTGTTTGTGCATTTACAATATTCATTGATTTTTGCCATTGAAAAACATGTTTTTCATATACCAGAAATGTTTGAAGCTACTGACTGAATGAAAGGAGCTGGCATCTCACTCTCTTTGAATCTTCTTTATCATGCTAGGATTAACAGGAAAAAGCTAAAAATTTCAGAATTGCACCGTGCAATGTGGAGATATTACTGTTTGTGCATTTACAATATTCATTGATTTTTGCCATTGAAAAAACATGTTTTTCATATACCAGAAATGTTTGAAGCTACTGACTGAATGAAAGGAGCTGGCATCTCACTCTCTTTGAATCTTCTTTATCATGCTAGGATTAACAGGAAAAAGCAAAAAATTTCAGAATTGCCCCTTAAAAAAAATGTGGAGATATTACTGTTTGTGCATTTACAATATTCATTGATTTTTGCCATTGAAAAACATGTTTTTCATATACCAGAAATGTTTGAAGCTACTGACTGAATGAAAGGAGCTGGCATCTCACTCTCTTTGAATCTTCTTTATCATGCTAGGATTAGCAGGAAAAAGCAAAAAATTTCAGAATTGCACCTTGCAATGTGGAGATATTACTGTTTGTGCATTTACAATATTCATTGATTTTTGCCATTGAAAAACATGTTTTTCATATACCAGAAATGTTTGAAGCTACTGACTGAATGAAAGGAGCTGGCATCTCACTCTCTTTGAATCTTCTTTATCATGCTAGGATTAACAGGAAAAAGCTAAAAATTTCAGAATTGCACCGTGCAATGTGGAGATATTACTGTTTGTGCATTTACAATATTCATTGATTTTTGCCATTGAAAAACATGTTTTTCATATACCAGAAATGTTTGAAGCTACTGACTGAATGAAAGGAGCTGGCATCTCACTCTCTTTGAATCTTCTTTATCATGCTAGGATTAGCAGGAAAAAGCAAAAAATTTCAGAATTGCACCTTGCAATGTGGAGATATTACTGTTTGTGCATTTACAATATTCATTGATTTTTGCCATTGAAAAACATGTTTTTCATATACCAGAAATGTTTGAAGCTACTGACTGAATGAAAGGAGCTGGCATCTCACTCTCTTTGAATCTTCTTTATCATGCTAGGATTAACAGGAAAAAGCTAAATATTTCAGAATTGCACCGTGCAATGTGGAGATATTACTGTTTGTGCATTTACAATATTCATTGATTTTTGCCATTGAAAACATGTTTTTCATATACCAGAAATGTTTGAAGCTACTGACTGAATGAAAGGAGCTGGCATCTCACTCTCTTTGAATCTTCTTTATCATGCTAGGATTAGCAGGAAAAAGCAAAAAATTTCAGAATTGCACCTTGCAATGTGGAGATATTACTGTTTGTGCATTTACAATATTCATTGATTTTTGCCATTGAAAAACATGTTTTTCATATACCAGAAATGTTTGAAGCTACTGACTGAATGAAAGGAGCTGGCATCTCACTCTCTTTGAATCTTCTTTATCATGCTAGGATTAACAGGAAAAAGCAAAAAATTTCAGAATTGCACCTTGCAATGTGGAGATATTACTGTTTGTGCATTTACAATATTCATTGATTTTTGCCATTGAAAAACATGTTTTTCATATACCAGAAATGTTTGAAGCTACTGACTGAATGAAAGGAGCTGGCATCTCACTCTCTTTGAATCTTCTTTATCATGCTAGGATTAACAGGAAAAAGCTAAAAATTTCAGAATTGCACCGTGCAATGTGGAGATATTACTGTTTGTGCATTTACAATATTCATTGATTTTTGCCATTGAAAAACATGTTTTTCATATACCAGAAATGTTTGAAGCTACTGACTGAATGAAAGGAGCTGGCATCTCACTCTCTTTGAATCTTCTTTATCATGCTAGGATTAGCAGGAAAAAGCAAAAAATTTCAGAATTGCACCTTGCAATGTGGAGATATTACTGTTTGTGCATTTACAATATTCATTGATTTTTGCCATTGAAAAACATGTTTTTCATATACCAGAAATGTTTGAAGCTACTGACTGAATGAAAGGAGCTGGCATCTCACTCTCTTTGAATCTTCTTTATCATGCTAGGATTAACAGGAAAAAGCTAAAAATTTCAGAATTGCACCGTGCAATGTGGAGATATTACTGTTTGTGCATTTACAATATTCATTGATTTTTGCCATTGAAAAACATGTTTTTCATATACCAGAAATGTTTGAAGCTACTGACTGAATGAAAGGAGCTGGCATCTCACTCTCTTTGAATCTTCTTTATCATGCTAGGATTAGCAGGAAAAAGCAAAAAATTTCAGAATTGCACCTTGCAATGTGGAGATATTACTGTTTGTGCATTTACAATATTCATTGATTTTTGCCATTGAAAAACATGTTTTTCATATACCAGAAATGTTTGAAGCTACTGACTGAATGAATGGAGCTGGCATCTCACTCTCTTTGAATCTTCTTTATCATGCTAGGATCAACAGGAAAAAGCAAAAAATTTCAGAATTGCACCTTGCAATGTGGAGATATTACTGTTTGTGCATTTACAATATTCATTGATTTTTGCCATTGAAAAACATGTTTTTCATATACCAGAAATGTTTGAAGCTACTGACTGAATGAAAGGAGCTGGCATCTCACTCTCTTTGAATCTTCTTTATCATGCTAGGATTAACAGGAAAAAGCTAAAAATTTCAGAATTGCACCGTGCAATGTGGAGATATTACTGTTTGTGCATTTACAATATTCATTGATTTTTGCCATTGAAAAACATGTTTTTCATATACCAGAAATGTTTGAAGCTACTGACTGAATGAAAGGAGCTGGCATCTCACTCTCTTTGAATCTTCTTTATCATGCTAGGATTAGCAGGAAAAAGCAAAAAATTTCAGAATTGCACCTTGCAATGTGGAGATATTACTGTTTGTGCATTTACAATATTCATTGATTTTTGCCATTGAAAAACATGTTTTTCATATACCAGAAATGTTTGAAGCTACTGACTGAATGAAAGGAGCTGGCATCTCACTCTCTTTGAATCTTCTTTATCATGCTAGGATTAACAGGAAAAAGCTAAAAATTTCAGAATTGCACCGTGCAATGTGGAGATATTACTGTTTGTGCATTTACAATATTCATTGATTTTTGCCATTGAAAAACATGTTTTTCATATACCAGAAATGTTTGAAGCTACTGACTGAATGAAAGGAGCTGGCATCTCACTCTCTTTGAATCTTCTTTATCATGCTAGGATTAGCAGGAAAAAGCAAAAAATTTCAGAATTGCACCTTGCAATGTGGAGATATTACTGTTTGTGCATTTACAATATTCATTGATTTTTGCCATTGAAAAACATGTTTTTCATATACCAGAAATGTTTGAAGCTACTGACTGAATGAAAGGAGCTGGCATCTCACTCTCTTTGAATCTTCTTTATCATGCTAGGATTAACAGGAAAAAGCAAAAAATTTCAGAATTGCACCTTGCAATGTGGAGATATTACTGTTTGTGCATTTACAATATTCATTGATTTTTGCCATTGAAAAACATGTTTTTCATATACCAGAAATGTTTGAAGCTACTGACTGAATGAAAGGAGCTGGCATCTCACTCTCTTTGAATCTTCTTTATCATGCTAGGATTAACAGGAAAAAGCTAAAAATTTCAGAATTGCACCGTGCAATGTGGAGATATTACTGTTTGTGCATTTACAATATTCATTGATTTTTGCCATTGAAAAACATGTTTTTCATATACCAGAAATGTTTGAAGCTACTGACTGAATGAAAGGAGCTGGCATCTCACTCTCTTTGAATCTTCTTTATCATGCTAGGATTAACAGGAAAAAGCAAAAAATTTCAGAATTGCACCTTGCAATGTGGAGATATTACTGTTTGTGCATTTACAATATTCATTGATTTTTGCCATTGAAAAACATGTTTTTCATATACCAGAAATGTTTGAAGCTACTGACTGAATGAAAGGAGCTGGCATCTCACTCTCTTTGAATCTTCTTTATCATGCTAGGATTAACAGGAAAAAGCTAAAAATTTCAGAATTGCACCGTGCAATGTGGAGATATTACTGTTTGTGCATTTACAATATTCATTGATTTTTGCCATTGAAAAACATGTTTTTCATATACCAGAAATGTTTGAAGCTACTGACTGAATGAAAGGAGCTGGCATCTCACTCTCTTTGAATCTTCTTTATCATGCTAGGATTACAGGAAAAAGCAAAAAATTTCAGAATTGCACCTTGCAATGTGGAGATATTACTGTTTGTGCATTTACAATATTCATTGATTTTTGCCATTGAAAAACATGTTTTTCATATACCAGAAATGTTTGAAGCTACTGACTGAATGAAAGGAGCTGGCATCTCACTCTCTTTGAATCTTCTTATCATGCTAGGATTAACAGGAAAAAGCTAAAAATTTCAGAATTGCACCGTGCAATGTGGAGATATTACTGTTTGTGCATTTACAATATTCATTGATTTTTGCCATTGAAAAACATGTTTTTCATATACCAGAAATGTTTGAAGCTACTGACTGAATGAAAGGAGCTGGCATCTCACTCTCTTTGAATCTTCTTTATCATGCTAGGATTAACAGGAAAAAGCAAAAAATTTCAGAATTGCACCTTGCAAATGTGGAGATATTACTGTTTGTGCATTTACAATATTCATTGATTTTTGCCATTGAAAAACATGTTTTTCATATACCAGAAATGTTTGAAGCTACTGACTGAATGAAAGGAGCTGGCATCTCACTCTCTTTGAATCTTCTTTATCATGCTAGGATTAGCAGGAAAAAGCAAAAAATTTCAGAATTGCACCTTGCAATGTGGAGATATTACTGTTTGTGCATTTACAATATTCATTGATTTTTGCCATTGAAAAACATGTTTTTCATATACCAGAAATGTTTGAAGCTACTGACTGAATGAAAGGAGCTGGCATCTCACTCTCTTTGAATCTTCTTTATCATGCTAGGATTAACAGGAAAAAGCTAAAAATTTCAGAATTGCACCGTGCAATGTGGAGATATTACTGTTTGTGCATTTACAATATTCATTGATTTTTGCCATTGAAAAACATGTTTTTCATATACCAGAAATGTTTGAAGCTACTGACTGAATGAAAGGAGCTGGCATCTCACTCTCTTTGAATCTTCTTTATCATGCTAGGATTAGCAGGAAAAAGCAAAAATTTCAGAATTGCACCTTGCAATGTGGAGATATTACTGTTTGTGCATTTACAATATTCATTGATTTTTGCCATTGAAAAACATGTTTTTCATATACCAGAAATGTTTGAAGCTACTGACTGAATGAAAGGAGCTGGCATCTCACTCTCTTTGAATCTTCTTTATCATGCTAGGATTAACAGGAAAAAGCTAAAAATTTCAGAATTGCACGTGCAATGTGGAGATATTACTGTTTGTGCATTTACAATATTCATTGATTTTTGCCATTGAAAAACATGTTTTTCATATACCAGAAATGTTTGAAGCTACTGACTGAATGAAAGGAGCTGGCATCTCACTCTCTTTGAATCTTCTTATCATGCTAGGATTAGCAGGAAAAAGCTAAAAATTTCAGAATTGCACCTTGCAATGTGGAGATATTACTGTTTGTGCATTTACAATATTCATTGATTTTTGCCATTGAAAAACATGTTTTTCATATACCAGAAATGTTTGAAGCTACTGACTGAATGAAAGGAGCTGGCATCTCACTCTCTTTGAATCTTCTTTATCATGCTAGGATTAACAGGAAAAAGCAAAAAATTTCAGAATTGCACCTTGCAATGTGGAGATATTACTGTTTGTGCATTTACAATATTCATTGATTTTTGCCATTGAAAAACATGTTTTTCATATACCAGAATGTTTGAAGCTACTGACTGAATGAAAGGAGCTGGCATCTCACTCTCTTTGAATCTTCTTTATCATGCTAGGATTAACAGGAAAAAGCTAAAAATTTCAGAATTGCACCGTGCAATGTGGAGATATTACTGTTTGTGCATTTACAATATTCATTGATTTTTGCCATTGAAAAACATGTTTTTCATATACCAGAAATGTTTGAAGCTACTGACTGAATGAAAGGAGCTGGCATCTCACTCTCTTTGAATCTTCTTTATCATGCTAGGATTAGCAGGAAAAAAGCAAAAAATTTCAGAATTGCACCTTGCAATGTGGAGATATTACTGTTTGTGCATTTTACAATATTCATTGATTTTTGCCATTGAAAAACATGTTTTTCATATACCAGAAATGTTTGAAGCTACTGACTGAATGAAAGGAGCTGGCATCTCACTCTCTTTGAATCTTCTTTATCATGCTAGGATTAACAGGAAAAGCAAAAAATTTCAGAATTGCACCTTGCAATGTGGAGATATTACTGTTTGTGCATTTACAATATTCATTGATTTTTGCCATTGAAAAACATGTTTTTCATATACCAGAAATGTTTGAAGCTACTGACTGAATGAAAGGAGCTGGCATCTCACTCTCTTTGAATCTTCTTTATCATGCTAGGATTAACAGGAAAAGCTAAAAATTTCAGAATTGCACCGTGCAATCTGGAGATATTACTGTTTGTGCATTTTACAATATTCATTGATTTTTGCCATTGAAAAACATGTTTTTCATATACCAGAAATGTTTGAAGCTACTGACTGAATGAAAGGAGCTGGCATCTCACTCTCTTTGAATCTTCTTTATCATGCTAGGATTAACAGGAAAAGCAAAAAATTTCAGAATTGCACCCTTGCAATGTGGAGATATTACTGTTTCTGCATTTACAATATTCATTGATTTTTGCCATTGGAAAAACATGTTTTTCATATACCAGAAATGTTTGAAGCTACTGACTGAATGAAAGGAGCTGGCATCTCACTCTCTTTGAATCTTCTTTATCATGCTAGGATTAACAGGAAAAAGCTAAAAATTCAGAATTGCACCGTGCAATGTGGAGATATTACTGTTTGTGCATTTACAATATTCATTGATTTTTGCCATTGAAAAACATGTTTTTCATATACCAGAAATGTTTGAAGCCTACTGACTGAATGAAAGGAGCTGGCATCTCACTCTCTTTGAATCTTCTTTATTATGCTAGGATTAACAGGAAAAAGCAAAAAATTTCAGAATTGCACCTTGCAATGTGGAGATATTACTGTTTGTGCATTTACAATATTCATTGATTTTTGCCATTGAAAAACATGTTTTTCATATACCAGAAATGTTTTGAAGCTACTGACTGAATGAAAGGAGCTGGCATCTCACTCTCTTTGAATCTTCTTTATCATGCTAGGATTAACAGGAAAAAGCTAAAAATTTCAGAATTGCACCGTGCAATGTGGAGATATTACTGTTTGTGCATTTACAATATTCATTGATTTTTGCCATTGAAAACATGTTTTTCATATACCAGAAATGTTCTGAAGCTACTGACTGAATGAAAGGAGCTGGCATCTCACTCTCTTTGA